>NC_056725.1:1916211018-1916353518 GCF_019279795.1 Protopterus annectens
AATGCATTTGCTGTGTAACTGGGTCAGAAGGCACCTATAGGGAAGTGGGTACACAAGGGGATTCTAGGCCAGTGTAGTACTCCATGTACTTTACCTATGTAGGAATACTATGGGAGCAGGTGCAGAGCTTTTGTGATATAGAGAACAGACAGTCGGGATTGCAAGAAGAGAGGTTATTCACATAAACCTGCGGAGCACGGAGCCAGATACAGTGTAACGTTGCTTACACGGTACATGACGCACATGTCCACACATATACTGCACCTGACGCCTGTGGTCGGTGCCACAGGCTACGGTGGACAGAGACATCACATACATGGCATGACACAGTACAGGTATGGTGACATTCTGTATGTGTCGTACGCAGTGTGCTGGCTACTGACCGCAGGTGTCACCTGTCAGCTGTGGTGCATGGTGTGCAGCAGTCGGATGCTGTACCGGTACAGGAATATGTCCGCAATCGCGGTGCGTACACCTCTATGGCACACACCCCATTGTGTGCAGATGGGGACATCTGTCTGTGTGGTCAGCACCCTCACAGGACAATGCACCCACGCGCCATGTCACAGGGGGTGGTCTTGCACAGGTGGCCAGTAAGGCTCACAGGTATGGCATTGACAGGGCTGTACAATGCAGCACCAGTACGGGATGGTCACCCTGTGTGGTCAGTGTCCAGTCACAACACTATATCTGCATACACCCTCACAACAGGCAGCAGACATACACACATGTTGACACACTGACATGGTGGTGACCACACATGTCTACACAGAGGGATGACGTGTTGCATGTACTGCACCATCCACATCCATGCACCCCACACTGAGGTAGGTACAGATCTCTACTATGGTGTACAGTGATGTGTGGCACGTGGCACATAGTCCCCCCGATCTGTGGCATACATGGGCACACATTCCTGCACACATGTTGGTGCTAGGAATGCCACGCCCGCTATATGGGATATGTGCAGGCGTGCAGCGGTATGTAGTGCATCCTGCGTACTACCACTGTATCTGGCAGCTGTGCCAATATTTGCACTTGGGAGGTGGTAGGGGTTACAGTGGCCATGTGACATATGGTCGATGACGCATGGCCGATGGGTATGCATTATGGCAGCGCTGTCATGTAAAGGCGACATAGCAGACTGTATGCACATGGCAGGGTAGGATGGTGTGTGGCACACCTGTGACCAGCACCTGCACACATGCATGTGGACAGGTGTTTAAACACATGGTGTACACAAAGACTGCCATGCGTGCTGTTACTATGCCACCATATGACGGCCCCCATGATGGGTATGCATGTGGTAGGGGGTTGCAACTGTGTTATGGACACCGGACACCGCTCATGCACGGCTGCACCGTGCACAGTACACGTGTCACATGTATCCCCTGTTGCCATGTGTGTATGCATTGCTACGTTGTGACATGTGTGTCGACATACATGGAACATGGACTGTGGTCTGGTATCACAGCTGTCACAGGCAAACTGTACAAGGGTATGTGTCCCAGTGAACACCGCTACATCCTGTAGGGGGTGCATCAGACATGTGTCCGCCTTCCCTTCGTGTGTGTATTACCGCGTACACCTGTGTTATGCATGTGGTACATCACAGGCTTCGTATGTGTCCTGCGTGCAGTCCATGCACACAGCCAGGAAATCACATATGTGACATATCCGGACATTGTTTCACTGTGGTACAGCTGCAGTCATGTGTCATATCTGTGTCAGGCCCATGGTATGTGTGGAGCACGCCTGTCTGTGTATACTGGTATGGGTGGACTACATCACACCTGTGGGATCATTGATAGTACATGTGTACTCTGCACGACGGACATACACCGCCACATAGTCTTGTGGACATATGTCACATGCTGTTGCTGGACCGTGAGGCATACTGCTGCACCGATGACATGGTGCTGGCATGGCAGCTACAGTGTTCACTGCAGTGTGTACATGTTCAGCCTGCACCCGTGACGCCTGTGCTGTCATCTGTGTGTGTACGTGTAACTGCATGTGTGTCCACCCTGTGCGTGTGTACGGGTTTACCTGGCTGTGACTTGCAGTGTGTGCACTCCGTCTGCATGCCGGATGGCGCGTAGCACATACTACGTGTGTGAGCATGGCTGGGTTGCTGTTGTGTGGGTGGACACACACGATGGTCCACATTCTGCCTCCCATGATTTCGCCCCATGTGTATGCATGTCTGCACTGTGCTGATTCTAAGTGTCTGAGCATGCCCAGTAAGCAGCTGTGTAGATGGACACACAGTACAGTGCACACCACGCCCGTCTGCGTTGATACCCCGTGTGCATGCCTGTTTCCCCTTCGCAACCGCCATGTCTGTGGCATGGCCGGGTTGCTGTTGTGTGGGTGGACACACACGACGGTCCACATTCTGCCTCCCATGATTTCGCCCCATGTGTATGCATGTCTGCACTGTGCAGATTCTAAGTGTCTGAGCATGCCCAGTAAGCAGCTGTGTAGATGGACACACAGTACAGTGCACACCGCGCCCGTCTGCGTTGATACCCCGTGAGCATGTCTGTCTCTCCTTCGCAACCGCTATGTGTGAGGGCATGGCCAGTACACCATTCGGGGGTACACACTACAGTCGGCACCGATGTCTGCTACTAGGCATGTAGCCATGGCCAATGACATCCTGCATAGCCATGGTGACCATCCAGGTGAGTCATATGTGGTTGTTATGCCACAATGGCTGCCTACATCGTGCACGGCGGATGCCATCTCATAGGGTATACTGTATGTGGTGCATTCCGTATCCATGTCGTGATGTACTGCTCCGTAGTTAGTTGGTATTCCCGACTGCAGCACTACCGTGTTACTGTACGCCCACCTTGGGATGGTAACATGCTGTGTGACTGCGCACTCTGTCTTCATTCCCTATCGGCTGCCTTGCCTCTGCAGATGATATCACCCACCTAGGGGTATGCCTCCTGACAGTGCTGTGCTCAGTAATCTCGGTAGCGCATTCTGTAAATGCATCATGCTGTAGTGTGTTCATGTAGGTAGGCGTAGGTTCGACTCCCGGCCCTTCCCTGTGTGAGGTGTGTGTGTGTGTGTGTGTTTCCAGCTGCCTCTGCAGATGAACATGCTTTTAGATGCTTCGCAACACATACCTTGGCTATTGTCAGCTATTCCCTTACGGATGATGTCACCCGCCTAGAAGTATGCCTCTGACAGCGCTGTGCTCAGTAATCTCGGTAGCGTGTTCTGTAAATGCATCATGCTGTAGTGAGTTCATGTAGGTAGGCGTAGGTTTGACTCCCGGCCCTTCCCGAGGTGTGTGTGTGTGTTTCCAGCTGCCTCTGCAGATGAACATGCTTTTAGATGCTTCGCAACACATACCTTGGCTATTGTCGGCTATTCCCTTACGGATGATGTCACCCGCCTAGAAGTATGCCTCTGACAGCGCTGTGCTCCGTAATCTCGGTAGCGCGTTCTGTAAATGCATCATGCTGTAGTGAGTACATGTAGGTAGGCATAGGTTCGACTCCCGGCCCTTCCCCGTGTGTGTGTGAGGTGTGTGTGTGTGTTTCCAGCTGCCTCTGCAGATGAACATGCTTTTAGATGCTTCGCAACACATACCTTGGCTATTGTCGGCTATTCCCTTACGGATGATGTCACCCGCCTAGAAGTATGCCTGTGACAGCGCTGTGCTCAGTAATCTCGGTAGTGCATTCTGTAAATGCATCATGCTGTAGTGAGTACATGTAGGTAGGAGTAGGTTCGACTCCCGGCCCTTCCCCGTGTGTGTGTGAGGTGTGTGTGTGTGTGTGTGTGTGTGTGTGTGTGTGTGTGTTTCCAGCTGCCTCTGCAGATGAACATGCTTTTAGACGCTTTGCAACACATACCTTGATTATTGTCAGCTATTCCCTTACGGATGATGTCACCCGCCTAGAAGTATGCCTCTGACAGCACTGTGCTCAGTAATCTCGGTAGCGCGTTCTGTAAATGCATCATGCTGTAGTGAGTTCATGTAGGTAGGCGTAGGTTCGACTCCCGGCCCTTCCCTGTGTGTGTGAGGTGTGTGTGTGTGTGTGTGTGTTTCCAGCTGCCTCTGCAGATGAACATGCTTTTAGACGCTTCGCAACACATACCTTGGCTATTGTCGGCTATTCCCTTACGGATGATGTCACCCGCCTAGAAGTATGCCTCTGACAGCGCTGTGCTCAGTAATCTCGGTAGTGCGTTCTGTAAATGCATCATGCTGTAGTGAGTACATGTAGGTAGGCGTAGGTTCGACTCCCGGCCCTTCCCCGTGTGTGTGTGTGTGTGTGAGGTGTGTGTGTGTGTTTCCAGCTGCCTCTGCAGATGAACATGCTTTTAGACGCTTCGCAACACATACCTTGGCTATTGTCGGCTATTCCCTTACGGATGATGTCACCCACCTAGAAGTATGCCTGTGACAGCGCTGTGCTCAGTAATCTCAGTAGCGCGTTCTGTAAATGCATCATGCTGTAGTGAGTACATGTAGGTAGGCGTAGGTTCGACTCCCGGCCCTTCCCCATGTGTGTGTGTGTGTGTGTGTGTGTGTGTGTGTGTGTGTTTCCAGCTGCCTCTGCAGATGAACATGCTTTTAGACGCTTCGCAACACATACCTTGGCTATTGTCAGCTATTCCCTTACGGATGATGTCACCCGCCTAGAAGTATGCCTCTGACAGCGCTGTGCTCAATAATCTCGGTAGCGTTCTGTAAATGCATCATGCTGTAGTGAGTTCATGTAGGTAGGCGTAGGTTCGACTCCCAGCCCTTCCCTGTGTGTGTGTGAGGTGTGTGTGTGTGTTTCCAGCTGCCTCTGCAGATGAACATGCTTTAGACGCTTCGCAACACATACCTTGGCTATTGTCAGCTATTCCCTTACGGATGATGTCACCCGCCTAGAAGTATGCCTCTGACAGCGCTGTGCTCAGTAATCTCGGTAGCGCATTCTGTAAATGCATCATGCTGTAGTGAGTTCATGTAGGTAGGCGTAGGTTCGACTCCCAGCCCTTCCCGTGTGTGTGTGTGAGGTGTGTGTGTGTGTGTGTTTCCAGCTGCCTCTGCAGATGAACATGCTTTTAGACGCTTCGCAACACATACCTTGGCTATTGTCAGCTATTCCCTTACGGATGATGTCACCCGCCTAGAAGTATGCCTCTGACAGCGCTGTGCTCAGTAATCTCGGTAGCGCTTTCTGTAAATGCATCATGCTGTAGTGAGTTCATGTAGGTAGGCGTAGGTTCGACTCCCGGCCCTTCCCCGTGTGTGTGTGTGTGGGGTGTGTGTGTTCACAGCTGCCCTAGTAGAGTGTAGTTATTTTAGACGCTTGGCAACACATACCTTGGCTATCGGCGGCTATTCCTTTACGGATGTTGTCACCCACCTGGACGTGTGCCTCTGACGGTGCTGTGTTCAGTGGTCCACGTAGCGCGTTCCATACCTGTGTCATACTGTTGTGTGGTTGGGTATGTGGGGGTGTGGTCAATCACCATGCCTGCCAGCTGTGTGTGTGTGTCTATGCTCCCAGCCACATGGGTTCATAGGGTATGGCTTTAGAGTTTCCGCAGAACACTTATATCCTGCCGCCATCCCTGTGTTTGTGGATGGTAAGACGCAGATTGTGGACTGCCTGTGTGCCTGCTGTGGTTGGCGACCTCCGTAGCGTGTTCTCCACGTGCACCCTGCTGTGGTGTGGTGGGGTGGTGCTGTGTACGTTACACTCATGGCCTTGCCACATGTGTCCATCTGTATCTCTCTCGTTGTATATATACATACCTATGTTGTGCCCATAGCGCTGCTCTTGCATGGACAGCTGTCTGTCCCATGTATCGCATATTTGCACGGCTGACACATAGAACTGTGGTACGATGCATATCCACTCATTGTCCATGCAACGTCTGTATTCCAGAATGCCCTAGAGACATCTGCTGGATATCGTGGCAGACAGCTATCCTTGCTGTACTGACACTGTACCCGTACACGCCATAAACCTTGTGTATAATTGCCTGTTTTTGGTGTGTGTATGTCTATCTGTGCTGTATGCATGGTCGTGTGTGTGTCCCGCTATAGCCGTCTGTGCAGGTGTCGCCACTATGGGTAATCCTTGTAGACCACTGTTTCATGTGCACTTCGGCACATACCTGCAGACCGTACTACCCCTCCTACGGCAGTGGCCTTAGATCGACCGCTGCCCTAGGCTATAGGGCTCCATGGCACCCACCACCACAACACATGGTGCCCCCATCCTGGAGTACTTACATGACATACCTACTAGACAGGTGGCCCTACTAGTGTGGCGCCCTAGGCAGCCGCAGGATTGGCGTATGCCTACGGCCGGCTATGAGCACATCACAAGGCATACATTTACATTCAGTGTTTTACAAAGGCTAGGTTATAATACCAGAGGGGGGACCTCATCAACTATGCTTTAGAATGCGGATTGAGATGGATTATTAGGTGGAGAATTGACCACACACCAGGGCTGACTGATGAAACACTGATTAAGCCTCTTTTGAGAAGCAGGTGGCTTAAACCCAAGTAACAGGAATGTAGTTTAGGTACAGATATACAGTTAACACACATTAGTCCACTCTTTCAGTTGTTTGCCACTGTATTACATTGATATGATATACATATCTTCTATATATATTGTTAGATCTTTGATTGATGAGTATTAGGCATAGTATAATATCATACAATACATGTTTTAATAGGATGTTTTTGGAGATGTTAATATATGTGTGTGTAGTTAACATTGCGTCTGTGCTTTATATGCTGTGGTTAATTGTTCATTGTTTGCTGAGAAATTGACCAATGAAAGTGTAAGGAGGGATATTTAAAGCCTGGATGCTTTTATGTTATGTGTAAGTCTGACGGAGCCTACGGGTGAAAGCGCTTACTTGTCTATGAAGGAACCTTTGTATACCATTTGGACACTGTCCTGGACAATTTCTACGTTGACTGTTTCATCTACCTATGTGTGTTTTGGATTGTGTGCCATAAGGTGCCAGCGGTTCTTTGATGTTGATTAGGTGTATTCCATGGTCAATTGACATTAATCCTATTAATTCACTGAAGGATGTTCTTTATAAGTGGGAACGCCAGAGTTTAACCATCCTATGACCTTCCTAGCTGAAGTTGGTAGTGTGCCATTGGTACGTGTTCCACAGGTCTCCCATTTGTTCCGCAGTATGGAAGCGAGTGATCCCCATTTTGGTGCTGGCAGATTGAGTGCTGTGTACGCCGGTATTCGCACGGCGGTCTGTCTTTGTATGGGGAGTGTCTACTGTAGTCCCTATCTGTATTTCCTGTGTTATGCCTTACTGCAGCTGTGTAATTCCACCAGGTTTGCAGTTATGGGGGCCATCTTGGTCGTATGCTTGTCCATCCATGAGAATTGCCTACTGGACACTGGTATAGGGCTGTACACATTTCACACCTACATTTAGCATTATCCGGTGGATGCTTTGCATTATTAGTGGGGAGTAAGGCATGTGCTATACCCACATCCCTCCCACGGGGCGGGACAATGGATTATCTGCCAAACAACACCGAGCCCCATTTCTGCATACCCAGGATCCCATGGCTGCAACCCTCTACGGTACCCATTACACATCCTTCATGTGTGCGGGACTGGGATGTGGACGCACTTCTATGGACTCGACCATCTGGGGATTTCTGTTCATATGTGCTGCATTTCATGGACACTTGTCATCAACCTTAAACACGCTGGTGGTGCATAGGTCTAGCTGTGCCGTAGTCACGGCTGTCACTTCTTCTGGGTCGATCGATCGCAGCTGGTAGATATTGCGTGCGGATCAATTTTTGGGGTCCTACAATGGACACCAATGTGCATATGTAAAGTGTAGAACTTGTTGGACTGTGTCCATCTGGCCAGTGGTTTTGACTGCTGCTGTATGTTCCCCAATCGCGGATGTCTGTTTGGCTACCCATATTATGTAGTGCTACGAAAACCAGGTTTTTCAAAACTGTACATCCAAAGATGCAGGTTAGCAACTGCTTTAAATAATCCTCAGAAGTCACAATAGGAAATATCCGCCACTGTATTGTCAAAATAACACCACCAAAACATGTAGATCCTATTAATTCATTGAAGCATGTTCTTTATAAGTGGGAACGCCATAGTTTAACCATCCTATGACCTTCCTAGTTGACGTTGTTGGTGTGCCATTAGTATGTGTTCCCCAGGTCGCCCATTTGTTCCACAGTATGGAAGCAAGTGATCCCCATTTTGGTGCTGGCAGATTGAGTGCTGTGTACGCCGGTATTCACACGGCGGTCTGACTTTGTATGGGGAGTGTCTACTGTAGTCCCTATCTGTATTTCCTGTGTTATGCCTTACTGCAGCTGTGTAATTCCACCAGGTTTGCAGTTATGGGTGCCATCTTGGTCGTACGCTTGTCCATCCATGGGAATTGCCTACTGGACACTGGTATAGGGCTGTACACATTTTACACCTGCATTTAGCATTATCCTGTGGATGCTTTGCATTATTAGTGGGGAGTAAGGCATGTGCTATACCCACATCCCTCCCACGGGGCGGGGCAACGGATTATCTGCCAAACAACACCGAGCCCCATTTCTGCATACCCAGGATCCCATGGCTGAAACCCTCGACGGTACCCATTACACATCCTTCATGTGTGCGGGACTGGGATGTGGACGCACTTCTATGGACTCGACAATCTGGGGATTTCTGTTCATATGTCCTGCATTTCACGGACACTTGCCATCAACCTTAAACACACTGGTGGTGCATATGTCTAGCTGTGCCGTAGTCACGGCTGTTACTCCTTCAGGGTCGCTCGCTCGCAGGTGGTAGATATTGCGTATGGGTCAATTTTTGGGGTCCTACAATGGACACCAATGTGCATATGTAAAGTGTAGAACTTGTTGGACTGTGTCCATCTGGCCAGTGGTTTTGACTGCTGCTGTATGTTCCCCAATCGCGGATGTCTGTTTGACTACCCATATTATGTAGTGCTACGAAAACCAGGTTTTTCAAAACTGAACCCGAATGGTGTACATCCAAACATGCAAGTTAGCAACTGCTTTAAATAATCCTCAGAAGTCCCAATAGGGAAGATTCGCCACTTTATTGTCAAAATAACACCACCAAAACAAGTAGATCACGAGCACTTTCGCCCGGTCTTACCGGGCATTTTCAGGTGTAATTAGCTAAAACAATAACTCTAGCTTTTATAGTGCAAGTGCGTTCTGTTAACTAAGTAATTGATTAAAATATCACCATATTGTAAATAAATTAAATCCACTTCTACAAGCATTAAAGAGACACATACATATTTAAAACTGCTCGACACAATAAATGCATTGTTAAAAAGTATGTATGCAACTTATATGAATTCAAACAAAATTCATTCTTTATGTTCAAAGTTGTTTGTGAACCATTTGAACCAAATAAAACATCAGTACCATGGTGATATTTTAATCAATTATTTCTATAAAAGCTAGAGTTATTGGTTTAGCTAATTACACCTGACAAAGCCCGGTAAGACCGGGCGACAGTGCTCGTGATCTTCTTGTTTTGGTGGTGTTATTTTGACAATAAAGTGGCGCATCTTTCCTATTGGGACTTCGGGGGATTATTTAGAGCAGTTGCTAACTTGCATCTTTGGATTTACACCATTTGGGTTCATTTTTGAAACACTTGGTTTTCGTAGCAATACATTGTGTTTGCTTGGTGCTCTCGGTTTAGGACCTGGTGGGTCCTTTTCCTAGGTTTTTCTTGGTAAACTGTTCCTTTCTTCTTACCCATATTATGTATTACTTGGCCTATCTATATCCATGTTCCAGTAAGCGGAAATACAGCAGACCCTGAGTCCTGGTCATCTTCATAAAATAAATTCTTGAACATAAACCATGCCAAGACAGACGATGACAAAAACGATACACTCCACAGTCATAGGATACTGAGCTCTTTCACCCTCTAACATGGGGCAACGTCGGAGTACGTGATACATTAGATAGTCGTCCCTTATATACTTCCTTCTGAGTCAGTTTAATATCAACTAATTAATAGACTTGCTCATAGTTCAGTGGACCATGCTCCAAGTCCTGATGATAAAGTGACATGTAGAACTCGGTGTTGCATACATTACTGAATGGAAACAATGATACAACAACGATGTGTTAATATAAATACAATATTGGTCAATACCATCAGTATGTTGAAACATAATTGATAATTGTTGTGAGTAAACTTTAGAATGTAGTGTGTTGGTAATGCTTTTGTTCATCAATGTGTATAATTGTTGCATTAAGATTCCAAATCATGGAATAAATAAGTACAATTACATGCATATTTTGTATAAATATGAATGTAAATAAGGGTCACAATGTTAAATATTGATATGACTGTATTATTACTATATCAATATGATATGGACTAAACTGTAGTTGTTTACATCTTGTTTTCAGGTGACAAATCTATGTCCATGCGTCATATATACGGGCTGTCGGACTGCTGGGTGTAGATATATACATGTGAACCCCTCGTTTCATACCCTGCTTTGTTACTGTCTGTGGATTACCTGTGTACACACATCAATTACCATGCCATACCTTTCCACTGTACAGGTTCGGGCATGGTGTACGGCTGGTTGGCCCTTAATGTTGCTGTGTGTTACATTGACCTGTATCTATCTGGCAATTCACTGGCGTGTCATGTGAGACCTTCTTGCTTCTATAGGGACATGATCCCATAATTGTGACGTGCTTCCACTGGCCATATATTTCTCTGTCGTCTGTGATCTGTGTGTAACCAGTCCTTTCAGGACACTTTCTATTGTTGTTCTTCTTTGGTACATATATGAGTACTCTGGTATGTTGTGCTATTATTGTGTGTGGAGCATTTCTCCACGGGCCTCTGCTGACACTGGACATATATCCAGCTAGCCTAGCCCGGTCAACAAGTGTGAGCCCACTGAACACTTTTCGTACGGGTGCACCTTCTGACAAGTGGGTCGAGTTACACATGCATAACCGTCGTCTATCCATACTACTAATGCACACGTTATTCTATCCACATTCTATGTTTGTCTTATCACATAGCATGTGTTTCTCACTACTTCTAATGGTACTTTACATGGCACTGCCCGATTCCATACTTTCAGGGGCTGACAGTTTTGAGACATGTATGATTGACGTGGAGGACACGGCCTTAACATTCCCTGCTGTGAGCGGATCACACACGCACACGCGCACTTGCATTTCCTAATTGTGGGTTACGCGCAGGCGCACATGCATATCTGTATTCTGGTTACATATGTTTACTGGGTCTGTGTGGTTACGTGGCCTGTGTTAGTTGTGACTTTGTGACTGTTCCGGTAACATATCTCTGATCCGGTTGACGGACGTGTGCGAAACGCACTTTCACCTTTACACATGTAACAGTCTTTGCGGCATGGACGCATTACGTACACGTGCACATTTATATGTTCTATAATCGTAATTCAAATGGGACTGGATTCACGTTTGCCGGCTACTGTGACCACTACACGTTAGCTGTTCGGTCTCATTTACATGCATACCCATGGTACTTAGCTAACTTTACATATCCCCCCGCACACACGTACGTCACAGGCATCCATTCTCCTGCTGGGAAAGGTGCGGTACTACATGTTAAACATTCCTCATTCCCTCCCGCTCATGGCCCAGGATGCATATGTCGTGACTGCAGGGATATTCAGATCACAGGGGCTTATATCCCCTACGCATACAGGCCTTCGATTGTCAGGGTGTTCCTGTGGTGCTTTGGGTTTGGTCTTGTCCGCCTAGTGTACGGAACTGCCTTGACCGTGTACGAATGCCAGACGAGTCACATGGGCACGGTTTGTCCATGTCTATGATACCATATCCCCCCCCCATTATTCCTATCCGTGTGCGCTGATTGGCCAGCGTGCCCGTTGTAGATCTTGATATAGTAATTGCACACGGTCTGGTCGAACGGACCTATTTCCATTACTAAACTTCGGTATTTATAACCTGTATCGCTATATTACATGGGTTTAACATTGCGTGACGGCTTCCACTGAGCCACGGACATGTCCGTTGCTTAGTTTGGGCCAGTCCCGTTCTGCTACACACATTTAACATGGCGGAATAGGTTGTACAGCTCAGCAACGGGGACATCGGGCTCTCCATCGCTGTTTAGTATTGAATCGCTATGTTGACATTATTTCACATAGCGTGACAGTGTCGACATTGGTTATGGACATCTCGCGCAGTACGTCCGCACCGCCGCGGGTGCCGTATATCTGCTTTGGGCGGCAGACAGGCATTATGCTGTGCCATTATGTCTGGGAATATATGGTTTCTTTCCATAGATGATATAGCATACTAGCAATGACCCACGTCTGGGTGTGGGTACTGTAGGTGTGGCCTTGGGTCAGGTGGTGCCCTAGGCAGAAGGACTCCATGGTGCCCCCACCACATCACCCGCTACCCCCATCCTGGTCTACCTACACCGAATAAAGGCTGGTAAGGTGCCTACTTGGCCTATGCCTAAGGCCGGCTATGTGTGTGGTCCCTCGGGCGTCAGGCTCGGGAACGCACCACGTCTGCCGTGGGTATGTCTAGCATCACCCACATCCAGGCGTGGTTTATTGCTATGATGTTCCATGTGTACGGACACGTGTGTTTGGACAACATACAATAGCTTCTGCTATTGGCATACAATGCTGTGGGTGGTGCCGGTTACCATACATATGGCTTTCTCAAAAGCCGACTTCACACTTCTAAACACTAGTGTGGTCTCCTTTAAGGCCCTGAGCCAGTGGTAAACATTACTCAAGCCACTGAATCACTTACATATGCCTTCTACCAGCACCTACAGGACTGCATGGATCAGGCAATCCCTTACACAACTGTGAGTCTTTGTACCAATGCCAAGCATCCAGTCTGGTGTACCCCAGCCATACACAAGCTCTACAATGACAGGAGGTAGCTACTACAAGACAGAGCAGAATCCTTGTAAGGTATGACACCCTTGCTCATTATATGTGAAGAACTACAAGCTCTCATGACATCATCCAGGGCAAATCTGACAGATATATCACCAAGGACTCGACAGACAATCATACGGCCTTCTTTAGCTATGTTGGACACCTGGGAGGACACTCCCAGATATGCTCGGACTGGGTTCAGAATGATGTGAAGTTTACTGAACTTACACACATTGCCAACATACTGGCTGACAGGTTCGGTGCTAACATCTCCCCCCCCCCACATGGAGAGATGTCTGTACCAGAGGATTGTGGCCACCGAAACTTCTGTAACGCACAGGTGGGACATGCTCTCTCCAAGGCAGTGAACACAGCATCCATGGGACCAGATGGTGTCCTGGCTGTGTACTCCACGAACTCATTGAGGAATTAGACCCACAGTTAGGACAGCTGTTTAATCTCAGCCTCACCTCAGGTAACGTACCCAAGTTGTGGCGCACGGCGACTGTAGTCCCACTTCACAGGGGCAGTGCCTCCACTGACCCTGGTAATTACCATCCCATTAGCTTGACAAGCTTTATCTGCAAAGCCATGGGGAAGGATCATAATGGAACTCATAGATGAAGACATAGGGGACTTGCATACTTTGCATCCAACCCAGTTTGGCTTGGTCAAAGGCAGATCATGCGTTTAAAACTTGGTTGACGTTTTAGGAACAGTCACCGAGGCCATTGCTGAGGGTCAGGCAGACCATACAGCCTACGTCGACCTGGCAAAGGCCTTCAACACAATACCCCCCTCATGTATCATTGATAAACCCATCGGCTTGGATGTGAACCCGTACATCGCGGGATGGGTTGCAAACTGGCTGGCTGACAGAACCCACATGGTCATAGTTGCTGGCACCATGTCAGACTCACAGCCGGTCACAGGCGGTGTCCCACGGGGCTCAGTCCTGGGTCCACTCTTTTTCTGCATTTACATTTCCAAAGTACAAGCAAACACAGGGGGGTTATGGCTGACAATGTTTGCAGATGACTGCGAACTGGGTGCCATAGTGGGACGGACATCTGACACAGATATCCTTCAGAAGGGCCTCACAGATATGGATATCTGGTGCCAGGGACATGGCCTACAGCTACATGCCGGCAAATGCATAGTCATACCCTTCGGGAAGAACAAGGTTACCCCTAGCTGCCATATAGGTGGCAATCCACTGAGCACAGAGGGAGTTACCAGGGATCTGGGGACCCAGGTTGTCAGTCACCATTCGTTCGACACACACGTTGCTAACGTAGTTAGGTAGACCTTCTACATTGCCCACCTGATCGTGCAGGGATTCACATCTAGATCAGGGGAGGTCATCGTCTCCTTGTACTCATCACTCATTAGACCTATGATTGAGCACATTGCCCCATTCGGAAGGTATCTGACCCGACACCTGCAGCAGCTGGGAAGGCCCCATAGGTTCATCGTCAAACGGATGCAGGGTCTCAGGAATTTGTGTTATGCTGCCCGACTGAAAGGACTCCTGCTCCATTCAGTCACATACCACTTGCTCAGTGGTGACCTGTGCCTGACATACAAGGCCATGTCGACCCATATTTGATGACTATGCTTCACCTAATGGATCTACATCCCTCAGAACCACAGGGGCAGGTGACATGAACCTTGACACGGTCATTAATAGAATGTGTTGGAGGGACAGATTCATCACCCAGACACTCACTATGCTGTGGAACAACATCCCAGTACATGTGAGGCAGAGCACCTCGCTGGCCTTGTTCGAGAGGGATCTTGACCAATGGATGGGAGATTGCAGATATACCCCAGGGATTACTTCATTGTCACTGCTTGACAGAGGTACAGCAATATAATAGGCATTGTTATCTTCGGACTGGAGGGTTGGCAAAGGCAACATAACTATGGGCTAGGGTTATAGCTGCCCTTGGGCAGATAGCCTACTATGTACCTATGGACCTATGAACCTATGTTCATAGTTTGTCCCATTCACACTTGTCTATCCCCTATCCTCATTCGTATGTGCATATTTCTGTGGCACATGACTGAACTATGTATTACCTGCAGGTATGCTGTGTACAGTGCACATACTTCACGGTTGATTACAGTGTATCTGTGTACCTACCTCTGTGATACTGAGGACTACCACACATCCTTCACAGCATTACATGCATATGTTCATACTATTATTCGTTGGCCTGTGGGGGGTTGTTAGGGCAATGGTTACACGTGTCCCTGTTTGTGCACGCGTCATGGTGGTCTTTGACCAGCCTCCGTTGCTATCGTGGGATGGACGGTAGTGTTTGTGTGTGTTTGGGATGTGTTTCCACTACCGGTACATCTGTGGGGGGTGGGGTTGGCACATGTTCCTCTTTGCAGGGAGCCCCATCCTGGACATTTGTGTCATGCATCCACACTTGGCACGTGCCATATGTCCTGTGCTATTCCCACAGTTGTGTATGCCTTCCTGCATTACTACTGCGTGTTACTGGCAGTTTGTATCTGGTACGCATGGCTATTATGTTGGATAGCTTGGCCTATTCCCATGCTATGACATACCCATTCATCCAGGCATATACATGTTATTCCATCCTTTGCATTGGCCGTGGGTGTTTGGCAATCCGGCAATGCTATTCTCAACATGTGATGTCCCACCTTCACCTTCTGTGCATGTGGCACCCTGTTGGGGCGTCCTGCTTGGTGGGCAGATGTTCCGCCATATGTGTTGTGTTTGACATGTCTGCATAGCTAATCATCAGTACGGTGGCTGAACATACTGCCTTGTCCAGATGTGTACAGTTATGGGCACCGTGGCGTGTGCACGCCTATGGGTTTTCGACAGGTCCATACCACATGCGGGATGTACACATTCTGCCGACACATTCACATGCAGCCATTTGGATATCAGTACCTGAGGTGGGATGTTGACATGTGGGGTACATATTTGCCTGCGTGGCACTGCCTAGGACAATACTTCTTACTACATTTCAGGTATACCCATTGTGTGTAGGTGTGCAGCTGCGCAAGGCTGCTAGCTGGGTTGGGTGCACGGTCGTACATGGGTGCGGGTTACGTGCTATGACGGGGCTGTTGTGTATTACATTTGCATGCATGGGTTCTGCTTCTGGATATTACGCTTAGGCATACGCCGTCCAATGTGTATGCGACGGGCACGTTGCTGGGTGTAGTACATGTTGCTATGCACATGTTTGTCTGTGTTTAGGGTATCTGGTTTCCTTCTGGTTGTTATATCGACACGGCTGCCCGGCTGTGTACTCTCACTACTGCTGGTGGCCATGCCCATGTGGCTACTTGTGTGTAGGTGCGGCGCGCTGACATGCTGCGGTACACCTTCACTGGGTATGCCCACTGACAGTGCATTGCGTGACGGACACGGTATTACACGTATCCTTTGTTCCTTGGACGGGTACAATTTGGACTTCGTGGGTTAATGTTTGGTTCTCCGTTTTGTGTGAACGGGTACTATGTTGCATACTCTGCGTACGTTTCATTATCCACGGACCCTGGCTGGTGCGGTTACTATTGCAGGCGGCCTGTGACAGTCAGCACTTTAGGTTGCTCATCGCCTGCCGGCTTGGCCACGCCTACGGGCGCATCCTACTTGGGCTCGTGCACGTGCCCTCTGCACGTGTCTGTGGTTGCGGCGCACACTCATTACTATGCATATGGCGCTGCTACGCCGATTATACACTGCACTGCCGGCGCAAGCCTTACACCTGCCTTGTGCCGAGCTTCATGAATCCCGGGGCTTGTGTTTAAGATGTTTTTTTTTTTCCAGTAACACATAAATTCTGTGCCCCATTCTAGCTCATGCAACAAAGTACAGGAATCTTATTAAATCATAAAGTGTGCCCTCTGTGTGAAACAAAGGGAAAAAATGTTGATTGTAACCAGATAACCCAGGATTAGTTTCTGACCCAGGTTTTGGAGGATGCATCTGAAAGAGTGCAAGTGATTGGACAGTGATGTCTAACCTATCCTCTGTATTGCTAATTACAAGCAGAGGCTTAGAAACATAGCAGAAAACAGTGAAGTAAACTTGCATGCAGTCCCATGTGGTATAGCCGGGATCTGCACATGTGCAGAAAAGTACACACATTAATCACCAGTATTGCATGGCATGACTGTTGTGCAGCTGTGAGGATGGAGGGAGATAGGGCGAAGCAGAAAATTCTAATGACTGCCTGGATGGTGGCCTCATGTTACAGGTTCCCACTCAAACAGGAATGAATGAGCTAGTCAGGTAACAGGACAGATGGTAGGTGGCAAGCATTGAGATAAACATAATAAAAATAAAAATAACTTTTATTTATTCATATGTAAAGCATATATGTGTGCTTTAAGCAAGTTATGTATATGACTTCAAAATAACAGCTGTGATGTGGCTCTAATTAGTGTGAATGTGTGATGCTATGCCTCATAATTACATTAAGTCGAGCTGTATCATACTCACCATGTTATAAACTGTAGGCCTTAGGTAACTGAAATCTAGAGATAAAGTATATAGAGAATTGTACCTCTTCTAAGTTGTGTCTTTCGGCTTTTCCCGGTTAGCGGTCGCCACAGCGGAACTCTGGTCCGCTAATGATTGGCAGTAGATTTTTACATGCCGAGTTGCCAGCTCTGACGCACAACCTTCAACGAAGGTACGCCCATGCACACATGTCTCCATGCAGAAAACGCTCTAGCTGAGAATCGAACCGGACAGCGTCTTACTGTGAGGCGACAATGCTACCGCAGCACCACCATCACAGTATTGCACCCCTTCTAAGTACTAAAGTGAATTTGGTCGGCTGAAATGCTAAGCTGTCATGATGTATGTAGACACCGAGAGCCGGTGTATAGTCTAATATTACAGTAGACAAGCTTTGTCATAATTTAGTTTTGTTCCATATCTATACTTCAAATTTTAATTACCAGATCTTGTGCTGTTCCTATTTCTGGGAGAGCTCAGCTGGAATCTGTACCTCAGCAGTTGTGTTTTATTCTATTTCTTTTCAGATCACTTCAGAAATCCTTCCTCTTGTTCACAATTTATAAACTGGAATATAAAGTTGGTAGAGAAAATGGCTGATGTTGATACCAACAAAAGAATGAAAATATGTGTTTTACAAGTAACATGCAACATTATACAAGAACCTTTTTCTGCTTGTGCCCTTAAAATTAAACAAAATAAAACAGAACCAATTCTTCCAAACCAAAATCACCATATAAATATAAAACCAATTTTATAAGTTATATAACGTACCTGGGGTATTGTATGATAACAGCATGTCCTTTGTGCTGAAGATGCTCAGTGCAAGCACCTCACGCCTTACTATTTATTCATCAAGGTCATCCTGCTATCAGATAATTAACCATGCCCCATCCTACCTTATAGGTATGCAGAGAAACGGCAACCTCTAAGGAAATAAATCTTTATAAAGAATAATAAATAACATTGTTTAATACACGTTAAGAGTTCCAAGCTCTCAAAGACTATTGTGTCAAAGCCAGGGACCCAAGCATCTTATAGCTCAGATAGCCTGTCGCTCACGCTCAAACCCAAATATGAGTTCAGGCAAACAACTCTCATAGCTTATCCAAACACATTATTTAAGGTAGAGTGAGTTAAGTGTGGCAGCCATAGTGAGGAAGTGGGGGTGGGGGTGAGAGTGTAGATTAGGACACCAGTTGGGAAAGGACTTTTAGATTTAGGAAATGAGAAGGGAGTTTTAAGAGTAAGGGTTAAGAAAAGAGTTTTAGGGCTAGGGAGTGAGAAGGGAATCTTAGGGTTGTGAGTGGGAGGGTGATTTTAAGTTTAATGAGTAGGAAGAGAGTTTTAGGGTTGCAGAAAGGGAGTTTTATGGTTAGATTTAGGATTCTGGTAGTTCTATACAGTTTTATAGGATAAGGTGTTGGGAAGGCTGAGTAGATATGGGACATTGAGTTAGTGGGATTTCAAGCACTTGCCTTTTCTTGCAAGTGGCAACAAGCAAGTGTGCTCTAAGCAAATACCATACAAGCACTTGTAGTAGGTCCTAAATAACAACCTCAGAAACGAATACTGGTTAAGTATTTAGGCAAAAATGTAAATAAGGTTAAAAAACTCAAGCTAAATTTCAGAAAACAAAACAAACATTTGTTATCCTTGATGTCTTGGTAACTCATCCTTAAAATGCAATAGACATAAACAGTATAAGAAACCCTCCAAATAAGTTAAAACCCATAACATAATCATAAGCTACACAGAGATAACTTCCAGGACTTCCATATATATCTACAAAATATATAAACATAACTCTCTGATATGGTGAAAAAAACAAGAAATACCAATTAACCAAGGGCGCCCGCAGGCAGGTGCAAGGGGGTGCACTTGCACCCCCCTGGAACCGGCTGGCCAAGAAATTAATTTTATTTTAATTTAAAAAAAAAAGTTTTTTTTTAAAGGGCATTCCTCTTTAAGAACGCCCTTTGCGTCCCATCCAGTCGCACAGATGCAATAGGTGTTTGCGACCTGTTTTCATCTTCAGTGTCTGTGCGACCGATGGTTTACGGCTTTGTTTTACGCGGCTACTGTAAATTTGAATTCCAGAGGATGTTCCCACTGCGGACGAACATAGAAGTGAGAGAGGTAGGTGTCAGATAGACAATATTGTGTGCCAAGAGATGGTAGAAGCTCACTAGTCTGACCTGACAACCATAAAAACTAATTTTATAAGTTTGATAATAAAGTATTATCTAGTCTCCGAGCTTTGTCCTGTGAGATACGCTTGCGTAAGTCATATTCTTTTACTTCCCTCCTGCCTACTTAATTTTGCTCTTCTACAAGCTGACTAATATTGTCTTGTTGTTCCTGCTCTTCATTAGCATCTGAGTTTATACACCCTTTTAATGGTGTACTCAGGCCAAAATATGATCCAGATCTCTATATTTTATACTTCTTACTTCACATTCACAACTAAAATGAACGTTCTCCTTACACAATACAAAACCTGTTAGCACAATCTCTAGCCACATGTTGTTTAGTTTGGCAGATATGTCATTAACAAACTGACAAGTGTACCTTGCAACTTTTCATCAACCTTTAGCAGCAATTGCAGTATTTTGCATATAATAGTGTTGCATGGTCTCTTCCCGTTCGATTCTCAGCTGGAGCGCCTTCTGTGTGGAGTCTGCATGTTCTCCCGTGGTCGAGTGACATTAAAGACATGCAGATAGGTGCGTGTGTGAATGGGTGTGCCTTCTTTGAAGGTTGGGTGTCGGGCTGGCAACTCGGCACTGTAAAAATCCACTGCCAATTGTTAGCAGACCGGAGTTTCACTCTGGCGACCCCTAACCAGGAAATGCTGAAAGACACTACTAGTGTTTCATGGTCTTTCATAAACAGTTCTCAAATCTATTTTGCTATTGTCACTCAATATAAACTTGAACAAGTTTAATTTTATTAGACATCCTGAAAATTAAAGCCTTTCCAAAGAGTTGTGGTTTTATAAACATTCACTTTCTCCAAGGAATACAAATTATTTTACAGTTTTAAATGTAGAACCATAGAAGAGTTTTTTGGGAAAGTGAATTGTTGTTCTTATTTGTTGAGGTCAAAACTGCAGTAATACTATTAGCTGACTTCAAAAATGTGCCACTCTGTTGGCATTAAATACTGTCATAAGAGGTGTTAATTGTCCTTTGTGTAACAGAATCTTAGTGTTTATTCCTACAGCTGTGGAATATCTGTCTGTCTGTCCAGCAACTACAACAGTCCTTGCTTAACTCACCACCTGACTGCATTCCCCAGTGTCTGACATTACTGAATACTTCTGTTGACCTATCCTTGAATCTGTGCACACTCTGGTCAGCTTCATTCCCCAGTGTTTGACATTACTGAATACTTCTGTTGACCTATCCTTGAATCTGTGCACACTCTGGTCAGCTTGTTTGACTGTATTAGAAACACAATCACTATCTGAAATATTCTGTTTCTCAGTGTCAGCTGTGTCCATGACGTCTGTCATCAGGTAGTAAGAGAGACTGTATCCTGCGAGTCTTGTTTCTGACACTGAAAGTTGTGTAGTGTCTCTTGGCAAATGCCTGTCAGCCCAAATCAACTTATTCTTTGTCTAATGCCTCTGTAGAACTACTGATATTTACCTGTCCGCTTCCATATTGGAGCTCACCTCAGCTTCTCCTGCTGTTCTGGAATTTCCCAAGCATCACAACAGTGCTCCCTACTGAGTAGGTGAATTTTCCTAGTGACCTTTTCTGTTCTTCCCCTGGTCAGTATGAATACCCCTTTGGGTCATCCCTTAACATTGGCTGCCAAGTTGAACTAACTTGGTCAAAAATGTAAGTAAAAAAAAATCAGTATGTCCCATGAAGAAGAGATTTGTCTTTTTAGTGGTCTTGTGTGCAGAAGCCCTTAAATAAACTCAACAGAAGGATTTGCTCCTATCTCAGGAAAACTAGGAGCAGGAATCCTGCATTGTAACATTTACTGTACAAGTCCTAAGTGCTGTCCTGGAATGAAATGTCAGTCTATACTGCATATATTTAATTTAACAAGCTGTTATTTTTTTACTTTTGTTGCCTTATTGGCCTAGTTTATGGCTAAAAAGTGTCTGTCAACGATTCCATGTTATCAGCTGTAATAAATACATGAATAAGATCTGCCTTGTATGATCCACTGTAGAGTTTATTGAGGTAACGATTGAGTAGATAATGGTTATAGTGGCAGTGTATTAGCATTCAGTTTTCCTCCACTTGTCCATATTACTTTTGCAGATATGTTCACATGAAGTATTTATATATTAATCTCAAACAATTTATCTAGAACATTATAAGAAATGTGCAACCCCACAAAAAGGGCAACGCTCAATGAAGCAGCCAACAATAAACAGCAACAACCGTCCACAGAAACTCAGGACCAGCAAAACTATTAGAGATGTTTAATGTAAACACATCCACCGACTCGGTCGGTGGACGTGTTTACATTAAACATCTCTAATAGTTTTGCTGGTCCTGAGTTTCTGTGGACGGTTGTTGCTGTTTATTGTTGGCTGCTTATCTAGAACATTGTTAGCAAAATATATAAAAAAATGTAAAATATAATATTTTATGCAGCTTGCTTTTATTGACATCCTTCATTCTGCCAGAGAGTGTTGTAATCTGAGTCACCACTATAGTAGCTCTTGCTTGTGTTACAGAAAATTACTGGGTCTGGTACTTGAACTAATTTAAAATACAAAGATATTAGATTTTGCCTGGTCAGTGGCCACAATGGTCATCAAGAAGTGACAGCTCTGCAGAGAGCATACTTCAAACAGCAGTTTTAAGTGAGCAAACTCTACATAAACAGGAATTTGGAATAGTTTATTATCCAACTATCATGGGTAGTGCTGTAGAGGACAGCGCAGCATTTTACATTCTCTGTTGAAAGTCAGTCTTGCACTAAGAATTTATGTGATATGGGAAATCTACAGATAGGAATACATTTTTATAAGTAAACTTGTACAGTGCTGCCGAAGTGTAACAATTATTCACCAATGCATATTAAGTAGTTGTTAAACCAACAAAGCTGCATTTACACAATAGGCTTTCAAGTCATTTTATTACTAATAAAGGACAGCAGTGCAGTGTCACAGTAGTTAACTTGTCATATGGCATAGTTCTCAAGTTTAGTCCTCCGTCCTCGTTTTGAAAGTTCAAAATTAAGAAGTAGACCTAATGAGAAGTTCACTTTATCCAAGGGAGTATAAAAGTTAAGTGACTTTTTAAGAGTCAGACAATGTGGAATTTTATTTATTCATTATTTATGAAAAATGTATTACCAGGTTAGGTCATTGTTCCATATGGACCATTTTCTGGCCAGCCTAGGATATAGCAAAAATAAATTTTCAGAATATAAGGGAACACTATACTTGAGTAACTGAGTGACATAAAAAGGTAAATGTGACCTGAATTAGCTGAACAGCATTAACAAATTTTGCTGGTGATGCATAATGTATATGATTAACATGATATAGATTAGATACAATATTTGCAATAGTATATAAGAGGCTGGGAGAAGGATTAAGGAAAAGGTTGAGAAGGGGGAAGGTAAAAAGAGAGCAATACAGGATGAAGTACAACTGGAGTGTTTCAAAGTTTCGCATTCTATAGTCCAGCAGTTTAGACACTGTGCTAGACTGATTCTCACAGTGTGGATTTTTGCTTGTTAGGACTGTTGTATTGTTATTGACAAGTAAACAGTCTGGAAGTTAGCAGAGGGGATTACTATTGTAGTTAAGGTTTTGAGTTCCTCTGCCTTCTTTTGCCTGCTATGTAACTCTGAGTAAGTCACTTATTCGGATGGTTCTCCCAGACTGGGTCTGAAAAGGTGTCCAGATGGATCAGTGCACTACCCTGGTTAATAAATACATCAAAATGGTCAGTGAAATAAACAACCCAAGGAAAAGCAGTGTTTAGTCATTATTAACCTGGGCAAAAGGTTGGCATTCTATTCGTTAATTCTGTACATTTTAATACAGAAATATACGTTAAACAATGTTGTACTTGTAGATTCTTAAAATGTTGAATCTAGAAAACCACATTCTTTCTTGCTTGTTAGTGTGTCTACTACAGATCTTGAGGAAAATCCTAACTAGACAAAAATTAAAAGATAATTATAATTATGTCATAAATTAAAAGACTATTGCTATCTTCCTGTGTGGTGCAGATACCTAGCTGACTTACTTTATATGACATAATGCTAACGTCTACATTGCATGGCTTTATGTGCACTTACCACCCACAAGGAAACATGCCTGTACCATGCAACATGCTTGTATGGCTGAAGAAGCTTTAGACAGTGTTAAGGTTGCCTTTCAGAGGCTCCTGCCTTTTCCTCCATCATGGAAATGGCAAAACCTGAGCACAATTCCAATAACAATAACTGAACTTCTCAGTACAGCTAATTTTGTCTGAATTACAGTCTAAGTAGGTGTGTATACAGGCAGGAGTAGCTGATCTTTACAATAGGGAATATGCTGACAGAAGTTCAGAAATAGCTGATGTTAAAACTGAATATATTGCCAGAGCTACAGTCCATGGGGCTGAGGGCATTGATAAGCATAAGTTCAGTCCAGGATTAAAATGTTCTGGTTAATATTTTATATGTTCGTAACTGAACACCAGCTTGAGTGTACATTAGACAGAGAGATGATATAGCATTATGGGTTTATCTAGTGTCCTCTTACTGTATGCAGTGTTTTACTTTCACAATCATTCAGCTGTTCTAAAGTCAACACCCATTTGTAATGTACAAGCAGAAGCATTGTACACATCAAATCCCAGCTGCTGTGCTCCATAGCAGTTCTGTAGTTATATCATTCAAGCAATGTCTCATCATTCAGGGACACTGGTTATGGCCTGCCAATAGAGCTGATTTACAGATCTTGTGAAGAAGTATGATTCCCTTTAGTGATTCAGTAATGATCACAGCATGGATCCTGGAAGAGATCCACAACTTCTGTATCTTTTTCTTGTCTTAAGTGTTTGCTCATTGTTGATTTAGGAAAGCCACAATCTTTTGCATTCAATGCTTCATCAGGCAATATTACCTGAGGAAGCATTGAAAGTGTATACTAGCATTGTTAAATAAACTTGTGGTACTTCATGCGTGGTTCCTGATATTTTTATACTTGCATTTTTGGAATTTTGGATTATATGGATTTATCTCTTAATTGTTTTTTTTTTTTTTTTTTTTGAGGATGATAGGAAATAAAAGCAAAAAGTTCAGTCAAACTGTTCATGTCCCAATTACTCATTCTGAATGTCCAGGATTCAATTATTGGCTGAAGCACTTAATTCTTTCTACACACTCCACGGCATATGTGTATCATATTCCTATGTATTTTAATGCAAAATTATTTGTGTGGCCACTGTTTTGTTCTAGGAAATATTTTATCTAGTCTCTTCAGTTTCATAGCTAATAGTGGGAAAACATGATATTCTGAAATGGATGGGTTCACTTTCAAGCAATAGTACTGAATTATTTTTCAGAGGTGTTTTTACGAACTCTCAATAAATGAAGAAAGCAAATATTCCATATGTAATATGGAATTACTTTTGTAGTCACTGATTTCATGCTGGGAAGGATTAAGGTGATAGAAGTATATTTATATTCTAGTTCTTTTAATAATGTAGCTGGTATTTTTGTATACAAGTATCTTGTAGACTCAGGTAAAGGATCCGAGTGCAAGTCTCAGCTGAAGTGCTTCATTCTTTATCAGTAGGTATCTAAACCATTCATTTTATTTTTTGTGAGATTATGTATCTGTACTTCAGGGACATTTCTTTGGATGGGCACACCTAGTATACATCGTAGTACAGTAGGTATCTAAAAGTGTATGTTATGAAATTGCAGGCAAAGTACTTATTTCAATACATAAAGTACCCATGGGGTTGTAAATGAAATGGTTGACTAATGTTACTTTGAATTTCAGTTTCTTCCCAAGAAATTCTGTAGCTCATGCTGTTTTCATAATATTTTAGCAAAGTAATGTTCTAAACTATTTTCAATTATCTCCAGTGATTCCATTATTCTGTTTTGCTCTCAGCACTTCAGGTTTGGCACAAATTGTAGTAGTTAAGAAGCTGAGTCACACTGTGAGGAAAGTACATAGGTAATATTATTCAGCTCTTTAATTAGACCTGTTTGTAGTTATTGATCTACTACTTATTTTTCTTTGGTAGTGTAATTTGTCCATTGGTAGTAAGTGACTTTTTTATTTTAAAAACAGTCTGGGTTTGAATAACTGCACAAACATATATTTGTCCTGTGTGTCATCAAGAAGGTACTTTGTCAGAAGCAGGTGCAGATTCTAGCAATGTTCTAAGTTCATGACAGCAATATTTATAATCTGTTCCTATTTATTTTAGGCTTTGTCCAGATTTCTTGCACTAAGAGGTTGAGGTGTGTGTGAGAGAGAGAGTGAAATGCCCTAGTTAGAGTTGGCAGGTGGATTTTATTTTCAAGTGCATTTTCAAGGAATTGTAAGCTTCAAGGGAAGAGAAATTTACTGCTGCTCATGCTAAGCCTACTTAAGATGTGCAACTGTTTTGTTTAGCAAATGGTATCACTATTGTGGTATAGAATTTTTAAAGCAGCACTGCAGGTAGCATACTTGCATCTTGATACAGAAGGCTATAGGTTCTACTCCCACAACATGTAGATTTGTATTTTAAGGAGGTGGAGTGCTGCAGTCCTGAGTATGTCCTCCTTTGGATGAGATGCCTAATAACTATGAACTTGTTTTTCAGCTTGCCACCCATTCCTTATTGCAGTATACCAGCTTACCATTTTTTTAATATAACGTAGGCAATCTATTCTTCAAGGGCAGCAGGCACTGAATTTGTAGATTAAACACTGAAATATAAATTCTAGCAACAACCTCTTCACTGGTTTCAGATCTCTTTAATGTGGAATTATTCAGATGACTTTTACTTCTGCAAAGATTCTGCATATTAATTGATATTGGTGGATTGTATGACAGACGTTTGAGTAGAGTGGCCCTTTATGGTTGAAATGTTCTGAATTGAGCAGGTTGTCATTATTGGTTCATATGATTTGTTTCATTGTTTAAAGGAAAAATGTTCAGAACTATAAATTTAAAACACGCTCTAACAAGTGGTGCTGTATTATACAAGGGATATAATTCAATTATTATATAGTATAATTAATACAGTCAGGAAGATGAATCAAATAACTTTTTCATGGTTCTAAAAATGTGTGCAAGGAGCCTATGATTTGAAAACAGCCCAAAGGTAAACTTACCCTGCCACTGGCCAGATGCATTTTCTTTGAATGCGGGTTTCAATGTTGTTTCAGTGAATATGGGTTTCAAAGGTAGAGAAGTTTTAATGCTAAGTCTGTTTTCATTGTAAGACTATTGCTTTGTTCAGGTTTAGTAAATGTCTATCAGCGTTTGTGCTATAAAGTTTGAAATACAAGTTGTAAATGAAATCCAAATATCTGTAATCATTGTAGAAGTAAAGCATAGCACAGTATGCACATTGAGAGATTTGAACAGTGTCTATGACAAATGGGGAGAAATAGCCAAGTAATGGGACACTGGAATGGCTACATGGGTGGGGCTGAGTGGGCGGAGACAGCAGAGGGGGTGGGGCTGTATGGGCGGGGCTTGGGTTTGCACCCCCCCCCTGCAAAACATCCCGCGGGCTCCCTTGCAATTAACATAATTAAGTAAATAATACATATCTCTTAAAAGTTTATTACAAGAAAAAGAAATAAATTTGTACATCAGAAGGACATAAGTGATAAACATAATCCAAAATTTCACAGTATACCAGGCAGATTAAAGAAAATGAAGCTACCCTGTAAGAAGTCATCTGCAAATTTCCAAAATACCATACAAAACATTAAAGTTATGATTTACTCTTACAGTGACTAAATACATGATGGAAACCACATATCATATACATATATTCAACAAGAAAACATATCCTTAAAAAGTAAATATCTTAGTCAATGCAATACAGAAAAATATGATAAAGCAAGCATTAACGTTTTCTGGAATTCATAAACAACGTTTTCTGGAATTCATAAATTCCAACGCCTTGGATCAACTTATTCACACCCCCACCAGGGGCAGCAATATCCTAGACCTGGTCATTACCAACATGGGCAACCGGTGTTCCACACCAGAGGTAAATTCGTCATTGGTCAGATCTGACCACAAGCTAATCACCCTAGACATCCACATCCCGCCCCCACCCCCAATTAGGGAAACCACCATAAAAAACTTCTCCAAAGCCAACTTCACACTTCTTATGACAGAAGTTGAAAACTTCATGACACCCATGCAGACGGACAATAGAGGTACAACTGCTGAATCCTACACAAATGCACTATATAAGCACTTACACGAGTGCATGGATTATGCTATCCCTAATAGAACCAAGATGCTATCCTCCAGAAAAAGGAAGCCAATCTGGTGGTCCTCTGCCATAAACAAACTCTACAACAAAAGAAAGAAACTGTTGCAAAAAAGAGTAAAATCCCATGACTGGAGGAACTCCCTGGTCAACCCCAGTAAGAAGCTGAGATCCCTCATAAAATCCTCCAAAGCTAGTTATGAAAACAAAATTGCCACTAACTCTAAAGACAACCACAAAGCATTCTATAGCTCTGTCAAGAATCTCAATGGCAGCACTCAGATCTATTCTGAGTTACAGCACAATGGCACTAAATATACAGAACCAAATGATATTGCCAACATCCTGGCAGATAGGTTTAGTGCTAACTTTACCCCCCTCTCACCCCCTAGAGGGCCCATCTTTTATACCGGAAGAATGTAAAGTTCCTGTAATCATGGCTGCACAGGTAAAAAACACACTCTCAAAGCCAAGAACACAGCATCCTTGGGACATGACAATATCCCAGGCTGTATTCTACATGAACTACAGAATGAACTGGCACCCTACCTAAGCATCATGTTCAATCATAACCTCACCTCAGGCTTTGTGCCCACTGAATGGTGCACCACGACAGTTATCCCACTCCACAAAGGGGGGAGCAATGACAGACCCCGGGAACTATCACCCCATTAGCCTGACGAGCCTGGTCTGCAAGGCCATGGAACATATCATCATGGAACTCAAAAACAAAGACATTGGTAATCTCCAAACTCTGGACCCTACCCAGTTCGGATTTGTAAAAGACAGATCATGTCTCCTAAACCTGATTGACTTCATTGAAGCAGTCACCAAAGCCATAGATGAGGGTAAAGTGGTTCACACAGCTTATCTAGATCTCACCAAGGCTTTCAACACCATCCCCTACTCTGGAATTATAGATAAGCTCACTAAACTAGGTATAAATCCCTATGTCACAAGATGGGCTGCCAACTGGCTCATGGACAGAACCCACACTGTGAAAGTAGCGGACTCCAAATCCGACTTCAGACCAGTGACAAGTGGAGTACCACAGGGTTCAGTCCTGGGTCCTCTCCTGTTTGATATCTACTTCTCTGAAGTATAGACTAACACAGAAGGTCTTTGGCTAACAAAGTTTGCAGATGACTGCAAACTAGGAGCCATAATCGAAACTCCTAACGATGTGGACATACTACAAAAGGGCCTCACTGAGACAGATACCTGGTGTCAAAGCTATTTCCTGAAGCTCAATGCCAAAAAAAGTGTATTGTCATCCCCTTTGGTAAAAACTCTGTGCCCATGAACTACCACATAGCTGGTAGTCTACTTAATGCCGAAAATGTGATAAGAGACCTTGGGACATAGGTGGACAGTAGTCTCTCCTTTGATAATCACATCACCACAGTGGTCAGGAAATCCTTCTACGTGGCTCACCTCATCACAAAAGGTTTCTCATCCACAAAAAAAGAGGTCATTGTTCTCCTCTACTCATCACTCATTAGTCCCATTATAGAGTACAATGTCCTTTTTGGTATGTACCTCACAAGACATCTACAACAACTGGAAAGGTCACAGAAATACCTCACAAAGAGGATTACTGGTCTCAAACAGATGCCCTACACAGACCATCTCAAAAAGCTCCAGCTTTACTCCATCGCATCTCACCTACTCAGAGGCAATCTCTGCCTAACATACAAAGATATGTCAAACCCAGAGCTGTTGGACATGCTCCACTTAAAGAAATCCCAATCCCTCCAAGCTACATGCTCTAGGGACCTAAACCTTGTCACCACAATAAACAGAACATGCTGGAGGGATAGATTCCTGTCCCAGAGATTTCCCATTCTCTGGAACAAACTGCATATCTATATCAAACAAAGCTCCTCATTAGCACTCTTCAAGAAAAATCTTGATGATTGGATAGGAAATAGGAAATTCACCCCGGGGATCACTTCTGTGGCTCTGCTCGACAGGGGCACAGGAAAATATTTTTTTTGGGTGGCAAAAGCCACAGTACATTTTTGGCTAGGCTTATATAGGCCCTAGGGCCAATAGCCTAATACCTACCTATAAACCTATGAACCTATGAACATTAACAGGGTGGGTGTTATCAGGTAATTAAAGCACACCCAAGGTTGTTTTGAGGTCTGATACTGCAGGTGGAGTGCCTTATCACCCCTGGAAGAATTTCCTGATAACACCCACTCTGGATGACATTATTACACTTAGAGAATGGGTTATCTGGTAAATTGTATTGCATTTTTTCGTTATATAGTATTTTTTATTTTTGATGTAATATAGTTCCTCTGCTTAATGTTTCAAACCAGCTGTAGCATATATTCTTCTAAAAATACACTAATAACACAGACATGTATTTACTGTGTGGTGTGTGGACCATATTTTTAAGAGAAAAAATAAATAAAAGAAAATGATGGAATAAAAATATAGATAAAGGCAAATATAGAAAAGGAGGAGAAAAATAAAACCATTTTGTAATGACAGGAGTAGAAAGGCCTACAACAAAGAATACTGACAGAAGGAAAAAAACTATTAGCCAAGATATGGAGTTGTAAAAAGGGGAGGATACTGGTGTCATTGACTGGCAACATATATTTGCATATTTTGCTAGAGTAGCTGTAGACCATTTGATGTATTAATAAAAGTTACCACAAAGTGCACACTATTTGTACACAGTGTAATCTTTTTGAGTGAATAGACAGCATGTGAATTGTGTAGCAGGACTGTTTTTGAATTCAGAAAGTGTATACACAGTGTACACTTTGTGTCAACCTTTATGAATCCGGCCTCATATATTAATATCCTCCTATTGAAGTGTGCATTTTTTAGCAGCAGGTTTGTTTGTTGAAATGACTGACTCTTTCACATAGTAAAGATATAAGATCATTCTAAGACTAAGATTACATGCTTTTAATGTATGGAGCCAAGTGACACTGCATGAATGTCAGCAGATGTTTCAAATGTGTGGGTACACATCTGGAATAAAAGCGCTATTCGTTTTCTCATCTGCCTTCTGTACACAGATTGACTCCTTCATTCCACCCTTTCCACCAGCTGAAGCCATAGCTCTCAACCAATCAGGGACAAATTTCAACAGAATCAAGGACAAAATCCAGAATAAAATCAGGGGCACTTTTAAAATATTAGTGCTATTAACTTGAGACAGTGACAGAATCAGAGCATATGAATTAATGCACATTTTCTGAAGTAAAATAAGTCTATAACTCTTAATCATTGTCATTATTCATTAAGTGTAATTCACCACCTTTCCTCCAAAGGTCACTAGTTTTAGGAGGGCACAAAGCTAAATGTTGAGACAAAAACAGGGACAGTTGAGAGGTATGGCTGAAGCTGTGTTGTAGAGAGGTCAAGAGTGAACCGGTGAGCAGCCAGTAACTGCACAAGAGCAGATTTTTCCAGCTATGCCCCTTTTCTCCTCATCTTCTCTTTCACCCAGTACAAGAGTCTTTTTTTCACATACTCATATCCTTTTTGGAGTGCTGTGCACTCTGTGGTGGGTTAAAATACTCCCACATATCCCTGTACATTTGTAGATTGTTTCCAGTCATTTCCTCGGCTTCTCTTATGTAGCAGGCTTTTACAATCACTCTCCCCACAGGATGAGCGAGTTAGCATTGGTAGTTCTTTTCCATCCCTTCCCAGTTAGAGTCTCATTTGGGGGATATGGCCATTGGGTTACATTAAGTGTTTCATCTTATACCATACAAGTAAATAAAAAGCTGTGCATAGCCATTGTCATAATTCCAGTCAACAGTTCTGATCAACCCAGTGTTGACAGACTTAACCTGATATTCCTGCCTTCTAACATAAACCCGTATTATCCAACTACATAACCAGGCTTTGTTTGAAACACTGTGCTTGTATGCTATCTAAATGTGATCTAGGATTTGGTGACCTGCCCCCCCCCCCCCCCCCCCCCCCCCACCGAGGCAAAACAACTGCACACTGCTTTTAAAATGTATTACTGGTGAAAAGTATTAAACACCTACAGCAAAAACATCTTACAATTTCAGCTTGAACTTCATCTTTAAGTGCCTGTTACCAGGCAGTTTACAAATGAATAAACACAATAAGAAAATACAAAAAATAGTTGAGAACTAAAATGCAATAATAAAAAAGAATTAAACATTAAAACAGAAAAATATAAACTCAGCAAGCGTATGGTGAAATTCAGTGCTGAAATGTCAGAGTAAAATGAAATAGTTGGCAGACATCAACTAAAAGCTAATTCAAACAGATCAGTCTTCATTCTTTTAAAATGAGACTAGTAACACTACAATGCTTGAGTGAAGACAAGCTATTTCAGCTATGCATGTTTGCTATGAGAATGAATCTTTCAGAAGTGATGACATCACCTAAGCAATAAACTTGACAATGTTAGCAAATTATTCTGGCAGTGATGAAGAGGTGGAGTACAAAAAGACACACACATTGCTTCGCTCATTTTTCAGATGTCAGAGATTAGATATGCAGAACTGTATACATTTGTAAACACCAAAATGATGCAGAAGCTTTACTGTGCAACAAAATGTAAATAAAATCACCATGTGAATTTTGAGATGTTTCCTTGATTTTAAAGAAGTCCTACAATCAAACCATGTTTAATCTGTACTGCTTTAGTATATCTTTTAGCATATAGTCTGTGAATGTTATTTACAATTTTATTTAAGATATTTTTAAATATTTTTTTCTAACATAGGTTTTCTTTTTCATGATCTGTAAGCCGGTAGCATTCCTGCAGCCATAGGAGGTGCTAACATAAAAGTGCAGTACTGTATTTGGCAAGAAACAGCATGAATTATTTTCATTTACAGTAGATACTGCATATGCAAGTCATTCAAGTCTTCCTTCACCACAGGTGTTTGCTATAGCTGAATGTTAATGTGGTTTCATCATTTGCAACATATTTCATTCATAGCAGGCCTTAAGCATAAGGCAACTATGCAGCCACCTAGGGCACTGTTCTAGCAGGGGTGCTTTTCCAGTAATCTGGATGGTGTAGATAGACCAGGATGGGGGTCACCAGCTGGTGGGGGGGGGGGGGGGCTGTGGAGGATTTTTGCCTTGGGCACCAGCTGACCAAAGACCTGCCCTGATTTGATTGCCATTATGCCATGCCGTACACACACACATACACACACACACACACACACACACACACACACACACACACACACACACACAGCAACATAATCCAGTTTTTGATATGCCGACCCACACCATGAAAGTTTTCTGTGGTACTGTTAGAAATCAAGAAAACTTTGGGAAAAATTACATCCCATGCCTGTGAAATAAATGCAAAAGAAACTGTATTCACCAAAGATAAAGGATTTATCCAAGACATTTGTAAAAATGTTAGACAATGATTTGGAACAGTTTTCTTTTGTGAACTTGGGTTTTATATCACTAACAGAAATGAAAGTGCTAAAATATCAGCTACTGAAGTGGATGTATTTCTTGAGTGTTGCCATCCTAGGCCTTTAAATATTAATATGTGTGTGTGACGTGTGTTTGATCCTCTGAAGTGCACAGCAAGGAAAATTTTGCTAATTATTACTGATCTGAAGACCAGTTGCTGGACTACAAACTAAATAATCATCACTGGCCATTAAATCACCTTCTGCATCTCCTTGTCATCATCTGTGCCTTCCTGTAATTATACTGACTACGGTTAGGACAGCAGGAGTAGTCAGGAATCTATCAGGAGTTCGAGTAAGTGACAGCTTGTATTTTTAGATTTGAAAAAGATTAAGAAGCAGAACACATCTTTGAAGAGGCTTAAGGACAAGTTTGTGTTTAACCTCCCAGGCTTTGCCTATTTATTTAGGATTTGTAACGTCTCATATTGTCATGAATATTATGACAGTCCACTGGAGAGAGGACCTGACCAATATCTGCTGTGCATTAACTAATGACTCTATGGTGAAAAATGTAATCAGCCTGGGATGTAAGGGATGTAAGGGTATCTAATCTGGTTTCTCTTGCTTGTATAGTCCATATTGTTATGTGAAAGTCAGAAAGTTATTGCCACAGATTTAAGGAGAAAATTAATTCACTCAGTTGCAGATTATCTAAAAGTTTTTTATAGGAAGAAGATTGCCTTATGCAGGACGGGGAAGATGTTGGTGAGGCAGAAAGCACCACAGCAGTTTTTCGTGAACCAGGAAAGAAGATGCAGGCATTACTCAGTGATCAGCATCTGGGGGATATTCTGGGTCTTGCTATTTTTCCACAACTAAAAGCCTACTTAGTTCTTTAAAGTAAGAGAAGATAAAACCTCTTTCATTCTGTCTGCTAAGATCCTACCATAAAACTTTAATTCTGTGTTGATGTGGAAATTCATTCTATAATTAGACAGTTTGGTATGGTCTTCCCCAGGTCTGGGGTTGTTCTGTTATGAGCAAAACAACATTGTGAAATGTGTAACAAGGTATCCACAACCTTAACCTTCTTATGCAGCTCAGCATTCAGCCCATGTGGTACTGGTGTTTCCCCGATAGATGTGTTTTGATTACATCTGAGTGCTGTTTTATGATCCTATGAGAAGGCAGATTATACTGTAGGGCATTCACCTTTTGAATCCAGGTTTCCATTTCCACTTGCAAATCTTTATAGATGTGCATACAGAAATTGGCAAACTCCTCAGTAATGACCTTCTTAGACATAATGACTTTACCATCTCATTTTACAGCTGGAATGAAGACTTTTTTGCTTCATACTTAATGTTGTTATTCTGGTTTGTTTCTTAAAGCATGGGCCTTCATTGTTGCCCTCTCTAGGCAGAGCACACTGAAGTTATGTTTTTAATTTAATGTGCTACTTCTACAATTGCTTACATTCTAGGAAACTATTGTAACCCTATATTTAGCTTGTTTTACCTCTCTGGCACAAAACCTGCAACTGGTGTTGTAGTTCCACAGTCTGGACATCCACTTGCTTGAAGCTGGATGCTTTACTGGCTATGCAAAGACAATTTTTTAGGACCAAACATGGGAAAACAATCAATACTGCTAATAAAACTATTTAATCTCCTTCTTAATGCTTCTTAACATTTTCTATAGCCTGAGACTAGGTGACCTTACTAAGTATGAAAGGATTCAGTCTCCAAGTCCTAACTTCAGCTTTCTATTTAGGGGGAATCAAACTGAAGGAGAACAGCCTTGTGGTCAGTAAGGATAGCTGGTATTATTTCTGACAGAGATGTGCAAGCTACCAACTCATTTGAAGCTAGCCAGTAGTTGATTCAGCTAGTTGACAGGTAATATATGTGAATTTCTCTTTCATAAGCTGGAGAGAATACTATACATCTGAAACTCCCAGTCTTCTCTTGTTTGAAATATACTTGTCTGTGACTGTGTACGTCTCTCCACTGAGAGGACAGTTCTGTCTCTTACTGTATCATGGACAGTGTTAAAGTGTCCTGCAGTACAAATGGAGGGTATTGGATGTTAATTAAATTGCTGAAAAAGTTTGCACGTCTGGGGAGAATCTCTGTTTTGCCCATATGCAGAGCATATCCAAATGGGTCCTTTGGCAGTTGTAGAACTATCCATGGTGTACCTCCTTTCAACATCTGTAAATTTCTTTTTTAAATCCCAGCCCAACATTTGACTAACAAAGATTCCAACTCCTGTTTTAGGTTACTTATTGAAACTTGTTGTGTCTTTCGGCTTTTCCCGGTTAGGGGTCGCCACAGTGGAACTCCGGTCCGCTAATGATTGGCAGTAGATTTTTACGTACCGAGTTGCCGGCTCTGACACACAACCTTCAGTGAAGGTAAGCCCATTCACGCATGTCTCCACACAGAAGGCACTCTAGCTGAGAATCGAACAGGACGTCTTACTGTGAGGTGACAATGCTACCGCAGCACCACCACTGAAACTAAACACACAAATACTGTCCCAAAAACTCCTGAGAATCTCAGCTTATTTTCTTTCTGTCTTGCACTCTCCAATGCATAAAGCAGCATCCCTGAGTTTTTTAAAGCAACATATTAAAACATGTTTTGTTAGGGGAATTAAGCCCCTGGGCACTCAGTGACATGCACTGAATTGCTTCTTAATTGTGTAGATCAGTACAAGTGATAAAATGTCTCTAGGTAAATATAGCTTGGGAACTCCCTAAAGCTAGTGATCCACTTTGTGCTACTTACACACTGAGATTATGTTAGTACACAAACACACCCTGAGTAATGGGATCCTCTCACCTATGGGTCTAAGTGCGCACAGTTCAATATTTACCCTTCTAAGATGACAGGCTAGGAAAAGAAATGGTAGTCTGTCATTCATTTAGTCTCTGCTAATTTTCTTCATTAGTGTCCTTATTCTTGGTATGGCCAATGATTTTTTCAATTCTTTTTGCAATTAGAACTAGGACAGGTCCTCTGGCATTCCCCTTATCTGGAATTTTCTTCTATGGTGCCTTCAATGCAGCTACAGAGTCAATTTTTTCCACAGTGGGAACACTCATTAGCTGATCATAATGCTTTTTGACTGAGACTTTTTCCCAAGAATGTGGTTTCTCGAACCTTTAGATTCTCAGCCATGACTGGGCTAAATGGCATGGAGACTCCATGCTGAGTAGTATGGCAGAAAACTTCCTCAGGACAAAGTTTTTTTTTTTTTTTTTTTTTCGATCTCTGTTTGAAACATGATAGAGGGGTTGTATTTTCAAGATGGCACTTCATTGGCCACTGTCAGGAAGAATAGTTGTTCTTTCAAAAAAGGCAGTGCCAAGTTTGTATTGCTGAACAGGTGATTCTTCTCGTTAAACCTAACGACTGGATAATGAATATATATTGAAATAGTGTTCCTATAGCACAATGGCTGGACAGAACAGGAAGCTCTGCATGCCTTGTCAGTGCTGCATGTAAAGTCTTGGAGCACTTTTACCTAAACCCCACACATCAGGAAGAGATTACCCTAATTTGCATTCTGCAGTAGTCTATTTTTGATTAGCTTAGTAGCCTGAATACTATTAGTCTTTACCCCAGGCAGATTTCTGGCTTTGGGGGCTTTTTCAACAGAAATTAAGTGTGTAGGACTAAGTTTTAGTATTTTGGTTAACTGCTCCTCTAGAACGGAACTCATATCTCCTCTCTCTGTGTTCTCTGACTCCCAGAATAGCCATAGATTGTTTATGTGCTATCCCAGTATAAATCCTCCATTTTGTGCTCAATCTTTTGTTTGGATTTCTCATGAGATAGCACATGATCAGCACAGTCATGTAACTTGCTTGCCTGTATTTTTGCCCCAGCCTAGAAATATATTAATTTGGTTATACAACACTTCTAACCCTTCTGGTATAATAGGTGCTCCCTTTTAAGGATGTGTCCTTCAACACCTGAGCCACTATGGGTATTAAATTATCAGTTCTTGCTGCCAAATACTCTATAAATGATGGACTAGCCAGTCCACCGAAGTTTCTGGTTTCTGCTTCTGTCTGCTAAGAAATTACTGCTCAAGTGACAGTCTGCACCCAGAACTGTCTTCTTTATCATTAGATTCTAAATGAGGGCTACTGACAGCTGTTTATTTGTTTGTTTATATGACCAGATATGACATTCAAAGAGTTATAATTGGGTTCTCAGGCAGAGCTTAGTGGAAATGTTGGTCACTCCATCTTGGCTTTTTCAACCATCCAGCCATGACATTGAGGCGGACAGACAGCAAGCAACAACTATATTGCATCCTCTCAGATAGTGATGGGCACAGTACATGACAGCACACATCCTCCCAGATAGTGATGGGCATAGTACATGACAGCACACATCCCCCCAGACAGTGATGGGCATAGTACATGACAGCACACATCCTCCCAGAGAGTGATGGGCACAGTACATGACAGCACACATCCTCCCAGAGAGTGATGGGCACAGTACATGACAGCACACATCCTCCCAGAGAGTGATGGGCACAGTACATGAAAGCACACATCCTCCCAGAGAGTGATGGGCACAGTACATGACAGCACACATCCTACCAGATAGTGATGGGCACAGTACATGACAGAACACATCCTCCCAGAGAGTGATGGGCACAGTACATGACAGCACACATCCTCCCAGAGAGTGATGGGCACAGTACATGACAGCACACATCCTCCCAGATAGTGATGGGCACAGTACATGACAGCCCACATCCTCCCAGATAGTGATGGGCACAGTACATGACAGCACACATCCCCCCAGATAGTGATGGGCACAGTACATGACAGCACACATCCTCCCAGAGAGTGATGGGCACAGTACATGACAGCACACATCCTCCCAGATAGTGATGAGCATAGTACATGACAGCACACATCCTCCCAGATAGTGATGGGCATAGTACATGACAGCCCACATCCTCCCAGATAGTGATGGGCACAGTACATGACAGAACATATCCTCCCAGATAGTGATGGGCATAGTACATGACAGCACACATCCTCCCAGATAGTGATGGGCACAGTACATGACAGAACACATCCTCCCAGAGAGTAATGGGCACAGTACATGACAGCACACATCCTCCCAGATAGTGATGGGCACAGTACATGACAGCACACATCCTCCCAGATAGTGATGGGCACAGTACATGACAGCACACATCCTCCCAGATAGTGATGGGCACAGTACATGACAGAACACATCCTCCCAGATAGTGATGGGCATAGTACATGACAGCACACTCCTCCCAGATAGTGATGGGCACAGTACATGACAGCACAGGTAAAGTGGTGGCATCTAGTCCAGCTATATGGACTCTTGGTGAGCACACAGTGACAGTAGGGTGTTACACAGAATAAATGCTAGGCATGCGGTGATAGATGATGATTATGCTGGGCAGTGCAAGGATGAGTAATCAGGCATGCACTCAAGTCATTACTCCACAAGTATCAGTATTATTCCCTCACAGTCTATGTAGATGCCAATGACCTATGATGTAACTCCCTGAACTACATGAGAAGAGTCATTCTGGAACTTTCAGTCTACGTGTCTCAGGTAGGTGTGAGCCTGGTACTGGGCAGCATATTACCATCAATGAAGATGATGCCACAATATGAGCAAAAATTGATTGAGTTCAACAAGTGTCTGTTTTTCTAGTTTCATTCTAAGGGGATGCAATATTTGTTAGCTTGGGAGGATATGGTCAACACACCATGTTGATTTGCAAGGATGATCTGTACCTTTCCCTGCAAGTCTTATGAATGCTAGCTGATGCTCTGTCCAGCCCCATTGTGTCTTTTTAGGCAATAGCAAATTAACAAACCTACCAACATAGCAAAATCAACTCAATAGAACCTCAAGCTGTTACTACTCAAAGGCAGGAGCCTAAATAAAAAAAAACTACACTCCCTCCAAGCTCCTCTCACACTGGCACTGGAGAATATTGATATCTGTGCAGTTACCAAGACATTGTTTAAATCAGCAGAGAGTACCCTGGCAGTGCAAGGTTTCAGTGCCTGCCACACATTTAGACAAGTAGCTGCAAAGCCAAGGGCTAGAGATGGAGGTGTCTCATTAACAAAGATACCTCTAAGATGGTCAAACAGGATGATGTGTTGAAGTTCCTCCACATACAGATTACACAGACAAAATCATGCGATGTATCCTAGGCAGCTATAGGTCACCTTCCATGTCACAATAAGGTCACAATGCATACTTGGACCTACTGGAGACACTTACCATCCAACCTAGCACCCTACGTATGGAAGACTTTAATTACCCCTCTGTATATCAGGACTCCTACACAGCCTCAAATCTACAGGCAGAGAGAGTTCTGGATTCTGTAACTACAAACATCCTTGACCAAATAGTGAATACACTCACTAGAGGTTCCAACATACTGGACCTCATGCTCATAAATATGGGATAACACTGTACCCCCTATGTCCTGTCCTCCAGCTTCAATTATCTTGGAGGAGTGGTTGAAGAGAAGGGAAGTCGGAATAAGGAGGTCAACGCTAGAATCACAGGGGCTGCAGACAACTGGCTCAGAGTGTCAGGGGTATTGTATGACAGAAGAATGCCAAATAAGCTGAAAGGTAAGGTGTACAAAACAGTGCTGTGACCAGTACTACTGCATGGTGCAGAAACCGGGGCAGTAAAGGCAGAGTGGCTGAGAAAGCTAGTGGTCATGGAGATGAGGTGCCTGAGATGGGTGGTAAGATGCACACTGTGGGCAAAAGAAAGAAATAAGGACAACAGAGGAGAAGCCAAAGTAGCTCTAATTGCAGACAAAGTCAGAAAGAACAGATTACGGTGGTTCAGGCACATGTGCAGAAAAGCGGAAGACAATCTGGTGAAGAAGGTCTGGGACACACAGGAAGAAGGCAAGAGGAAACAAGGATGTCCAGAAAAGAGGTGGATGGATTATGTGAGAGAAGATCTGTGACAGGTAAAGATGAGTGTTGTAAAAGATAGGACAGTGGCATTGAATTGAGAGAGATGTTGACAGTTGACACAATTCCCTAATCCCATGTAGAAAATGGGAAAAAAGGGGGTTGATGATGATCAACTTTTAGGAAGACTGCCATCCCAGGTAACTACGTTATCAATAAAACACTATTTGAAATTGCAACCTAGCCTTCGACCAACATGTGTCCAAGGTAGTAAGAAAACCCTTCTATGTTGCTCAACTTAGAGTAAGGGCATGACATCTAGGTCCAGAGAGGTTATCATACCACTATACTCTGCCCTCATCAGGCCCATCATGAAGTATAATGCTCCCTTCAGTATGTACCTGACCAGACACATTCAGCAAATGAAATGTCCACAAAGGTTTCTTACAAAAAGAATACAAGAAGTAAACACAATAGCTTATGCTGATCGCCTCAAAGCCCTGTCTCTTTACACAGTATCATACTGACTTCTTAGAGGTGATCTTTGCCTGATATACAAGATATCCCTGGAAGCTGTTTTGGTAAATCGTTTGCATATCTGCAACGCAAACAACATCAGAACTACTGGATTAAAACATGTAAATTTTGCTTGCAACATACCTCCCTGGATTACATAAAAAGAGACATGGAGGAGCTCTAAGATTATGTAGCCCAGGTGGGCATGACCCTAGCCCTGAGCAGCATCCTACCATCACCCAGAATGATACCACAGTACAAGCAGAAAATGACTGATTTCGACAATTGGCTAAGTTTTTGGTGTCATTCTAAGGGGATCCAGTATCTGTCTGCCTGGGATGACATGACTGACAGACCTCAATGCTTTGCTAGAGATGGCCTGCATCTGTCACCCCTGGGCTTCTGGATACTGGCCAAGGCTTTTGACACCCCTATAGTGCCTTTTTTAGAGGGGGTTCCAAAGACCAAATTTCCACCGTAACAACTACAAACAAATGCAATGTGAGGGTCATGCTACTCAACGCTAGAAGTCTAAATCTCAAAATGTACTCACTCGAAGTACTCCTGAAAATGGAGAACATCAACATTTGTGCTGTAACAGAGACCTGGTTCAAGGCAGCAGAAAGCACCCATGCACTACCAGGCTACAACTCATTCCACACCTTTCATCCCCAGAACTTGGACCGAAGCTCCAAAGGCGGTGGTGTTTCCATATTCATAAAGGATGTGCACACCTCCAGACTGGTTGCTCAACATAATGCATCTGAGATACTTCAGGTGCAGCTAATATTGGGTAAGATAGCGATTCAGGTCATAGCCTGCTATAGGTCCCCAACTATGTCCCAAGATTCACACTCCACATTCCTAAGCACTCTGGAGAATGTTAGGGTCCAACCTAACACTCTCATACTGGGTGACTTGAACTACCCCTCCATTAACTGTGAAAGCTACTCATGTACCAATACACTTGTCCAATGCTTTCTGGAATTCATTAATTCCAATGCCCTGGACCAGCTCATTCTTACCCCCACTAGAGGTAGCAACATCCTTGACCTGGTTATTGCTAACATGGGAGACAATTGCTCTACACCAATAGTCAACTCCTCCCTGGTTAGATGCAATCACAAGCTAATCACCTTGGAAATCCACATTTCTCCCACCCCCCAACAAAGGTAACCACCATGAAAAACTTCTCCAAAGCTAACTTTGGGCTCCTAAAAACAGAGGTGGCTAACTTCATGACACCCATGCAAATGGAGAATAGTTGCATGATTGCCAAATCATACACCAATGCACTGTATTAACACGTACACAAATGCATGGATCTCGCCATACCCAATAGAACCAAGACACTCTCCCCCCCCAAAAAAAGGAAGCCAATCTGGTGGTCTCCTGCCATAAACAAGCTCTACAACAGAAGGAGGAAACTGATGTGGAATAAGGCGAAATCTGAAAACTGGAAAAACTCCCTTATCAGCCTCAACCAAAGGTTGAGATCCCACATCAAATCCTCTAAAGCTAGCTATGAAAACAGAATTGCAGTAGGTAGTAAAGACAGTGACAAGGCCTTATATAGTTATGTAAAGAATCTCCATGGCAATACCCAGATTTGCTCTGACCTACTGCACAATGGTACCTCCTATACCAAGCCAACAGATATTGCAAATATACTGGTGGACAGATTCAGTGCTAACTTTACCCCTCCCCCCCAAAGGACCAATCACAATATCAGTAGATTGCCAGGCACCCAGTATTACTACTGCACAGGTTAAAAGAGCAATGTCCAAGGCCAAGAATACAGCTTCTATGGGACCTGACAGTATCCCTGACTGTGTTCTATATGAACTACAGAGTGAACTGGCACCTCAGCTGTGTGCCCTGCTTAGTCACAGCCTCACCTAAGGCTTTGTCCCTACTGAATGATGCACTGCTACAGTCATTCCTCTCCACAAAGGAGGAGCGACTACAGACCCCGGGAACTATTGCCCCATTAGCCCGACGAGTCGGATATGCAAAGTTATGGAATGCATCATCATGGACCTAATAAACAAGGATATAGGTAATCTCCAGACTCTGGATCCTACACAGTTTGGTTTTGTGAAGGGTAGATCATGCCTGCTCAACTTGGTTAACTTCTTTGAGTCAGTCACCAGAGCTGTGGATGAAGCTAAGGTGGTTCATACAGCCTACCTTGATCTGGCCAAGTCCTTTGATACCATTCCTCACTAAGTAATCACAGAAAAACTTACTAAGCTAGGCATCAACCCCTATATCACTAGGTGGGCTGCAAACTGGCTCACAGATAGAATCCACAGTGTGAACGTGGCTGACTCCAAGTCAGACTGCCGGCCAGTCACAAGTGGAGTCCCACAGGGTTCAGTGCTGGGTCCTCTCCTGTTTGGTATCTACTTCTCTGAAGTCCGGGCCAACACAAAAGGACTCTGGCTGACAAAGTTCACAGATGATTGGAAGTTGGGAGCTATTATTAACTCCCCAAGTGATGTTGACATCCTACAGAAAGGCCTCAATGAGACCAATGACTGGTGTCAGAACCATGGCCTTAAGCTCAATGCCAAAAAATGTGTCTTCATCACCTTTGGGAAAAATCTGGTTCCCTTGAATTACCACATTGATGGTAGTCCACTGAACACAGAAGGAGTTATAAGAGATATGGGAACACAGGTTGACAACAACTTCTCTTTTGACCACCACGTTGCCACTGTGGTCAGAAAGTCCTTCTATGTGGCACATCTCATTACTAAGGGTTTTGCATCCAGGAAGAAAGCGGTCATTGTCTCCCTGTACTCTTCCCTCATCAGGCCAATCATCGAGTACAATGCCCCATTTGGCATGTACCTCACTAGACACCTGCAACAACTGGAGAGGCCACAAAAGTACCTCACAAAGAGGATCCTAGGCCTTAAACCCTTGCCCTATATAGACAGACACAAAAAAACTCCAACTATTCTCTGTCTCATATCGCCTACTTAGAGGCGATCTCTGTTTGTTTAACAAAGCCATGTCTGACCCAGCTCTGTTAGAAATGTTACATCTAAAGAAATCCCAATCCCTCCACACCACATGCTGCAGAGACCTCAGCCTCATTACCACAATCAACAGAACATGCTGGAGGGACAGGTTCACAACCCAGAGACTGCCCATGCTATGGAATAGACTCTCCATACATGTCAAACAGAGCACCTCACTGGCCCTCTTCAAGAGAAATCTTGATGAGTGGATGGGAAATAGAAAATTCACCCCAGGGATCACACCAGTGACTTTACTGGACAGAGGCACTAGGAACTAAGGTTGGGTGGCACAATGCCAGGGTAATCCTCTGGGCTAGGGTTGTAAAGTCTCCAGAACCATTAGCCTAGCACACACCTATGAACCTATGAACATAAGTAGGACATGTTGGAGAGATAAATATATTTGTCAGAGAATTCCCATTCTCTGGTACAGGCTCCTCATCCATGTGGAGCAGAGATCCTCCCTATCCCTATTTAAATGCAACTTGAACCAGTGGATGGGTAATTTAAAATTCACCCCTGGTCTGGCTCCTATGTCTCTGATGGACAGAGGCAGTCAATAAATCACCCCCTATAAATCAAATATATGCTAGGCTTTTAAGAGCTCTAGTGGTCATTATCCTAGTACATAAACAGCTATGAACTGATGAACTTATGAAATAGGTCATAGTCATCACAATTTGTACAGATGCCCAGCAACACAATGACATGTGGATGACATTACAATTGGGTGGGTGGCCATGTCACCAGATGAGTAGACGGGTCTTTTGACAAGGGTTACCCTCCAGTGACATAGAGGGGGTAGCACTATGGGACTATGACTAGAAAGAAGTGCAACTATGTAACCATGACCTGAGGTAATGGCCCAGGCTTGATATGGCAGCACTAGAAGGTCCTGTGACGGAGACATTGTACTAACAGAACCAGTATGGAGTCTTTTGGTGAGGTGTCCTGCAAGTGGAGGTTAGAAAGGATGCTGGCAGGCATCTCTGCCCACAATAAGTTGTGAAGTGAGATATGTAGGAGTTGCAGGAGTGGACTATATCCCATACAATAGCCTCCTAATGTGACCACTCTATGTATGTACCCCTGACCACAAACAAAACTGAAGGACAGTGCAGTCACAATGGCATTTGCTATTCCCCATGTGAAGGTGGATATGGTAGCATCGTGTTTGACCATAGCCCTCATGAGACCTAGCATGGCATAATTTCTGAACTCCTTAGCTTCAATAAGGCCTCATGCCACACCATTATTCTCCATGTCAATGTGAGTAGCAGCAGATTGCACCTTGTTAATAGCTCTGAATATCTGTTGATTGAGCTCTGGTGTCTGTTGCATATCAGGGGACAGTTATGGTATGTGATAATACAGGGAACCTCTGATATGCTGCTGTGTCTTGGTTATGCACACATCAGATGTAGTCACTCCTCTACCACTGCAGCCACTGGGAATAGCAGTGCTGGTACTCTCCATCATGGAGAAGTTCCCTCACACATCAGATGTAGTCACTCCCCTACCACTGCAGCTACTGGGAATAGCAGTGCTGGCGCTCTCCATCATGGAGGAGTTCCCTCACACATCAGATGTAGTCACTCCCCTACCACTGCAGCCACTGGGAATAGCAGTGCTGGTGCTCTCCATCATGGAGGAGTTCCCTCACACATCAGATGTAGTCACTCCCCTACCACTGCAGTCACTGGGAATAGCAGTGCTGGTGCTCTCCATCATGGAGGAGTTCCCTCACACATCAGATGTAGTCACTCCCCTACCACTGCAGCCACTGGGAATAGCAGTGCTGGTGCTCTCCATCATGGAGGAGTTCCCTCACACATCAGATGTAGTCACTCCCCTACCACTGCAGTCACTGGGAATAGCAGTGCTGGTGCTCTCCATCATGGAGGAGTTCCCCCCTCCAGCAAGGATGTTGAGCACACATGCTCCACAGCTTGTAGATCAGGTGTTGGTGAAGCTAAACTTTCACCCTGAAAAATAAGTGGAGGCCCACCCAGGAGGAAGAAGGACAGTGCTTGTGTATAATGTATGCCCAGACATCATCAGCAGACCCTGTATAGGTGCTGCCATGAGCCTGTTGTCCTCACCCAGACTGTATAGGCAGCAGTCTGGCCTGTGAATTTACAATGCAAAACAATACAGATCAGAATGAATATGAATACCTATGGTACATGTCAGGTCTTGTGTTGTGTATGCAAACAGCGGTACAGAATATGCAGCTATAGAATAGATACATACCTCTGTTACCATTTCTGTTCAATATTCTACACTAATAAGGTGCCTATGGTAAACGTAGGTAGTGATACACGTGGTCTGCCTACACCATGTATGTGTATAGCTGCTGCATACAAATTCAGTATGTTAACCTGATACATCTTCTACAGAGACATGTGAAGGCTGGTCACTCCCAGAACCTGTGTCCATTCTTCTGGTATGACACTAGTGTCTTCATTATTTCCATGCAGTGATACCAAGAACTCCTCCTCCTCCCTTAGGCTTGTAATGCTAGGTGGTCTTCCTTGCACTGGCAAACTTCTCAGATGCTATGCAATTCTGTTCATCAACAGCATTGATGACATGATGCAATGTCTCCCAGATATGGTCCCATTGAGAATGGTGAGCACCCACTGTCCTAACAGGTAATGCCCATGGGTCCTGAGTGTTTATAGCAAGATGTTATTCTTAGCTTGTCTGAAGTTGTTCAATCTATCCCATCTGCCCCACTCTTGTGGACATGTTGGCACCTCTTAAAAAAAGAGACATAAATGTAGGTTGATGATTGCTAAGGATAGTAGATTACCAATTGTAAAGGATGGATTGCCATAGATATAATCAACATTACAAGTTTGGCCAGGGATAGGATCACTGTAGGTACCATAGGTATGTTATGGTGTGCTATGGACAGGGATGTAGAGGTAAAGGGTGGGCTTCACAGCAAGAGCATGGTGACTGTGGGCTACTGCGCTATTTGGAAACTACAGATAGCCCCATAGCACAAACACCACAGCACCTCTGAATAGGATATATAAGATAGTATAAGGCTTGACAGTCCTGACTATACCTTCCTTCAGCTACAGAGTAGATATACATCTACATGTATTGTGTATTGGCAAAATGCGGGTACAATTTACAGGTAGCCATAGTACAGATTACTATATACTCTGTTCCAAGACAAGTGGTTTGTACGTACAAAAAAGTTAAAAATGCAACTGCTCTTTAGCACTTCTCCGCGTTCCACATCAGAGCACAGCTAGATATTGCCTTTCGATTATTCGTGTATATTTTACAGTGCAGTGTACTGCTTCTCTGTAGAGCAAATCTTACTCTAGCATGCAGTGCATTGCTATGAATCTGAGCTTATGTCAATTTAAATTATTTTAATTAAACACTTGTAATGCAGTTAATTAAATACCTGCAATGCAATAGTGAGCTGTATTTAGAATGTGCTACATCATGTCAGAAATGTGCAACATCATATGCAAACAGGCAGCATTATACTGGATTAATTACAAAATGCAGCAGCTCTCTATAAACTTAAACAAGTTATTCATTACTGCACCCTTTGTTACAGAGAAAAATGTTCAATGTAATATACTTATAAAATGGATCCCCATGTTGTAAATATGGCTTTTATGCAAAGTGACCTTTGAAAGTGGTTATACATTACATGTTTTTAAGAGAACAATTATATCATTATCTATAAATCAATTACCAGCAAACCGACAATCCAGGTGAACAAAACTTACTTAAAATTAGAAACTGCTGCTAATGCACAGATCTTCCCATCTCAAAGAATCATTTGAATGTTGCTTGTGAATGGACTACATACATCACATTGCTATCTCATTTCACATTTGCTGTAAACAAATCAAAAATGAATAACATGCGTTGTGGTACATACTTCAAAGTTTAGCAAACTTTAGTGTTAAAGTAAATCAAAGAAATATGAATCCTGCTTAAATAACAATATGGATTATTTTAAATGACAGAGAAGATGGGTTTGCTTTTAAACATTAACATTTATATATATAAAGGACAATCATGGTTTACGTAGAGATTTTAATTACTTTCATTCTAATTATTTTCATTTCTTACAGTAAATGATGCTGTTTTACCTTTATCAAAGTGATGTAACTTCAAGAAGATAAACATTCTACAAAGAAACTAAGTAATTCACACTTAAATCTGTAGTAAAGGTTATATATAATATTAATGTAATTGTTTATCTTTTCAGGTTCTATTTTTTGTAGAAGATGATTGGTGACAAGACCACTCAGAAAATCCTAATTCAAAAAACAATAGCTGAAAGACTACAAGCAGAACTAGATAACTGAAATCTGATGCAGGAAGCTGTTGTTACTTTATATACCCCTTTGCTACTAAATTCAGAATTCCTACAGTAAGGTCATTCAGACTTAATTTTCTGCCCATTTCTTTCTCTCTTTTGGCTTACTTTTCCAGTTTTACAACACTATAGTTTACCATTATGACACACAGTGCTTGGAATGCCTCCTGTTCTCAGTAATAACCTTGTTCAGGAAACATGCTGCATTCATTCCTTCTTACTGATTCCTGAGTAATTTTGAGCAAACCTATGTCAGTGTTGTGTGAAAAGCAAAAAGCAAGTTAGTCCTTCTTTTGGTCTGCATTGAATATGAAAAGAGATCTCACATTTTCTAAATGGCACCTACTTGAAAGTCATTTTCTCAGTAAATACCCATCACTGATTTAAAATGTCAAGCGAAAGTCTGAGTGCAATTAACAAAATTACAAAGAGCTCCTGTCTTTAACAACTTGTTTGCTAGTCAGGCAAATGGCTGCATATTTATAAAACATATGTTCATAGGTTGATATGTGTGTACTAGGCCAATGTCCCTGGAGCCTTTATAAGCCTAGCCCATAGGATTACCCTGACATCAGTTTACCATGTAAAATCCTGAAAAATGTATACAGATAGCCTATATAAATTCCCCCCATCAGCACATCAACAGACTAAAGTTCTGCTTATAATCTACTTTGAATTTTAGTCACTATTTTCTCCAGCATGAATGCAGCTTCTGAACATACTTGTACGTTTGATTAGGTGCTGTCTTGCATTAATCATACTTTCATACCTCTCAACTGTTCAGATTTTTGCTTCATATTTTGGGTCTGTTTCTCATAAAATAGTGGATTTCTGGCAAACCACTGGCAAATCATTGAATGTTGAAGTCATAAAAATAATGACAGACATTTGAGTTTCAGACTTCATAACCTTCAGAAAACGTATGCTAATGCAAAACCTGTTATTCTATCAACTTTCTTTGTAAGAGCTATATTTAAAAATGTACCTATTTTTGGGCCTTTGCCCCCACCCCCCTTCTTTATAGATTTGTACAGATTTCTTCTTCTAAGAGGTTGAGAGGTATGGTTACTTTATGATTGAAAGAGTCTAAGCCAGTGTTTACAGATATTCCACAGGACCACGAGCCACAGTTCAGCTCATTAGCAATATATTTGAGTACCTATTTAATGCTTCTTCCATGTTCCCAACCTTTTGTTATTTGAGTTAATGTATTCCTTCAATGTTTCATTTATTCTAATCAGTTCTGAGCAGATTGTTTTTTTTCCCTCTAGATTACTGGAGGTCATATCTTGCACCAAAGCTGGAGCTTGAATTGTGTTTTGCTGAAAAGCAGCAGTATTTTTCCCAGTTAGTGTTTTCTCTTCACCTTTTCTAGATGATTTTCCTTCAAGTTCTTTCTTCTTTGGTGGCATTCAGACAGTGTACTTACTAGCCAGTAACTGAAGTTATCAAAACTGGCAGAGTTACTGCCCCTTCTTTTTTCACACTGGGAAAGTTGAAATTAAGGTGCTAGTCTGTGTGCAGCCATTTTGGACGCCTCCAATTTCATTATGTTTCGATAAGCTTGTGGCTAAGATGATGAGGGTGGCATCATCAGCATACTGTATTATAGAGGCATGTTTAAAGGTTGTGTACAGTTTTTTTTATAAACAATGATAAATAAGAGGAAAGCCAAGAACTGACCCTCATTGGACACCTAGGGAAAAAGGAAGAAAAGGTGAAAAATCTTGCTGCCTTTAGACTGCCTGCTGACAGTTTGTTATAGCTATTGAACCATGATAAAGCTGCATGACAGAGGTTAAGTAATGAAAGTTCTAGAAGCAGATTTTGGTGGTTGATTGTGTTGAATGCCTTTGATAGGTCAAGATAAATCAACGATACTAAGTATCCAGAATTCCTTGCATTGTTTATAATGTTAGTGAAACTAAGAAGGGTGGTTGTAGTCCTATGCTTTGGATATAATCCATGCTTGGTGTTGGACAGCAGGTTTTGTCTATAAGGTATTTTAAGAGTTGTGCTTGGATACATCTTTTTTTCCAGGATTTCTGAAAAAAGTGATAGAATAGCTATGGGTCTGTAGTTGGCGAAATCCATGGATGCTCCTCCTTTATGCAGAGGTATGATAACATTTTTTTCCAGAGTAGCAGAGACAGTTTTCAGAGATAAAATGGTTTATAAGGATGGAGACTGGGTAGGCAAGGATGTCACTGCTGTTTTTAGAAAGTGTGCAGATAGATTGTCCCCTGCTAAGTTGGTTGGTTTTAACATGTTCAGATGCTTTTTCATTACTGATGTAGGGAAATTAAACTGGCCTGGCTGATTTTCTTGATTTAGTGGTATTCTGGATAGTGCAGGGGGTATGCTTGAGTAGAGACAGAGAACAGTTTGTATAAAATAGGAATTAAACAGAGAAGCAATGATATCTGTATTATTATTTGTGTTAGGTAAGGGTGTAGTGGAGTAGCCAAACTGTAAGAGTTTATTTATGGATGAGAAGCAGCTCTTTGGATTTGTTTTGGCATTTATGTTGAAGCTGCTTATAATATGATTGCTTGCTTATTTTGAATTTATGTTCGCTAAGGTTCTTGAGTTGTCTAAAGTCTTGGTTAACACTTTGGGGTTTGTATTTAAATCGGTTAGTCCATGCTTTATTCCTTAGTGCCATGATTTATTTAGTTTCTTTTGTTAACCAATGTGCTGGGTTTGATTTTACTCATTTTTTTTGGTGGGGGCATGGTGATTTAGTATATTGAAAAATGCTGTGTTGAATTTGGGAATTGTTTCATCAAGTGGGAGTATTTTTAGCGATGACTGATTCCGGAGTGCTAGGCTATTAATGAAGATTGCTTTGCTGAATTTACAGAGACTGTGCACTTGTTTCTAGATCACTTGTTTACTATTTTTATTAGTTAGTTATCTTAATGCAAATTTTGGAAAGTGATCATTGATATTATTAGGTAAGCGTCCTGAGGTGCTTATGCTGAATGGGTTGTTGGTAAAAATCCAGTCCAGAGTGGCTTGTCTACTTGTACTTTTATTGTACCTGGTACATGTATTAATGACTTGGATGAAGTTATACTAATTTATTACATAATTAAGGAAGTCAGTGCTGGTAATTTGTCAGTGTATAAATCTCCAAGGACTAGGGTCTCATGGTTTATAGTATGCGATATCCAGGACAGAATACTTTCAGCTGTACTGCTATTGTCACGTGGTGGTATGTACAGTGGTATTGTCACATGGTGGTATGTACAGTGCTGTTACATATGCTTTTATGAGTATTAATTTTCAGGACTGATGAGAAGTTCAGTGTTCTTGAAACTGGGGTGGTCTAGTGCTACAGAGTTCCATCTGGAGTATTTTTGTATATTATTACTACTCTGTCTGCTCTTTTACTTTTCCTGTCTTTTTTAAATATATTCTAACCTGGAGGGTAATTTCTTCATCCTTTATTTTTGGCTTTAGCCATGTTTCTGTGGTGACAAAAATGTCTGGGTTATAAAAGACAATGCTTGTGTGTAAATCTTGTACTTTGTTGCACGCCCTTCTGAGATTCATGTTTAAGAGTATCATGCTTTGGTATACAACAATTTTGTTGATATCAAATATAAAAATGGCTGCAAATAGGGATTTTTCACAATCTGTTTTAAGCTGTGACTCTAGAAATAATGATGAAGATTATAATGGTGGAAACTATGGGCACATAAACTTGTTTTATAGAGTTAATATAGCCCCCACATTAAGAACTAATATAATATAACACTTCAGTATGATCAATAAATTTTATGTAATCAGTGAGTTCAAATACTGGAAGCTATAACCTTAACAAAACTGTTTTAATTGGAATGTTTATAATTGCTTCACCCTCCCATGCACCATCTTACTCATGTGTGCTAACCTTGTCCCTCACCTCAATCCTACACATTAGGATGCTTAATACCCTTTCCCTAATAGTACTACTACACAAGGCAGATGCAGACACATATACTGCATATATACTACCACCTACATAAAACAGAAAAACTTGTTACCTTACCCTGCCCTTACTGTAACCCTAACCCCCCCACACACACATACACACACTCTCAGCTCAAACATAAAATACATCTATCCTTTTTCCTAGTCCTTACTCTAGCCCTAAACCACAAACAGTTGCACACCCACACTCAGCCCCAGTGATTGTTAAAAATGACAGTTTGGGCATTACTACCTCCTACCAATTACCTTACATTAGATAATCCAACATTTGACTACTTCATTGTTCAACACGAATCAATTTAATCAAATTTACCAACAAAAAATTATGATGAAACCAACTTGCAACCAAATGTTACATACCAATAATTATATATATATATATATATATATATATATATATATATATATATATATATCTATATCTATATATAAACATATTTATGAGTGTGTGTGTCTGTGTGTGTCTGTGTATATGTGTGTGTGTGTGTCTGTGTATATGTGTGTGCGTGTGTGTCTGGTTACTATATATGTCAAATGCACAACTTGCTGATGGCTCTTTATATTGTCAGACGTTTTCTAATGTACTCTTAAATGAATGCAGGAGTTGTTGAGTTGCAAAGTATTGGCTTTTGCCAGTTCTATTAGGTTCTGCCTTTGGCTAAAGCTGTGTCATGATGGAGTTATGAGTTATCAGTTATGGCACAGCTACATAAAAAAAGTTGCTTCGATTGTTTTTTCTTTTAGGTATTTTACTATTCACAAGTGGACCTTCTGAAATCAGTAAAGTTTAGCTGTTACTTTTTGTCAATGGTTTGATTGTTCCGTATGCTGTAGTCATATTAAGTTTGTATATGTGTATAGGAGGATGCCTGTTACGGAGATATATACAAAATGTGAGTTTCAATATCAGCAAAATGTGGCATCAAGATGAACGACTGTAATAATTGGTGGAATGTGGTATTTAGTTGAAGAACAAAAAAAATTTGACTGATCCTAGATATGGATTATATACAGAGATTCATGCCTATGTTTGATATGTTTATTTTATGAAGAAATAAGACCAGCAACGGGCGAAGCAGATGGCCCAAAGTCAAAAATTCAGAACATCAGCGATTCAAAGGCAACAAGTAATGCTAACCACAGTCCAAGGTGCCAGCACGCAACGGAAGCAAAACTCAGGAACTTGAAAATCTTCCAAAAATATTAAAAAATCCTTTATTTGTAGTCCTTGATGGTCTGATGAAGCTATGTTGTGAAAGCGCTCACCTATGGTCGACTACAAATAAAGGATTTTTTTATATTTTTGGAAGATTTTCAAGTTCCTGAGTTTTGCTTCCATTGCGTGCTGGCACCTTGGGCTGTGCTTCGCCCGTTGCTGGTCTTATTTCTTCATTTTATTTTATTCATTATTCACAGCAATGGTAGATTTACCACCTGTATTCCACCACTGTGTTTTCCGTTTATTTTATTTATGTTTATTTTATGTTTAATTCTTGAGTGAATTGTAAGTATAACTCACTGACAGTGTTCATTGGGTATTCTGCTGAGCCTGGGCTAAGGCTAAAATGGGTCTGGAGACCAGCCCACCAACCCAGTAAACAAACAAATAAATAAATTTACTAAACTAATCATTCCAGTTTCACTTTAGAGATGAGTAGTATACACAATGATTGGAGGAGATCTAGATGTGGTTATGACAAAGACTACAAAAAGAGAAAATACATTTCTTTGAAAAGGGCATTATGAAAGAGACTGTTATTAAAAACTGTATGCATGGGTATTATGAAAGAGACTGTTATTAAAAACTGTATGCATGGGTATTATGAAAGAGACTGTTATTAAAAACTGCATGCTATGCTAATCTAGCACTGTCAAGATGGAAACTGTACTACTACTGAAGTCACAATTTCCAAATAATCTAAGGACGTTAATAAAGATTTCTATGCTCCCATAAATAGCTCTAAGTATTACTTGACCAGATGGACATATATACCAGGTTCCCATTTTCAGAGTGGTTACCTTTTCATCAGACACACAGTTAGCCCAGTGCTGGATAAAGAATTTTCTGAATTTTGATTACCAATTAAAATGAAGTCAAACAACAAACTACTGTTTGACAGTGCTCAGTTTAAACATTTTAGCCAACATTTTAGACTATAACAACAAAAGCAATCCACCATCTCATAAGAGGCACATATATAAACAGATATTTGATGATTATATATTTATGCAGATATAATTATGGAGATATAAGTATTTATTGTATCTGTTTATATATATCTCACATGGGATAACCAGCTAGGCTTAAAATGGTCCACAAGGACAATTAGCCTAGTACTAATCTATGAACCTATATATATATATACATGCCTCTTATGAGATGTATACACAGGTTTTTGATGTTGTTTCTATATTGTGATTGAGATATGTAATTTGCTTTTAGATTTTAGTCTTATTTTTGTATACCTTTAAGGCATTTGATTAGAGTAATTAGTCTTGTCATACATTTTTGAATTGATTATTTAAACAAGTGTTCAACATTTTTTCTTTATGGTCTGATGAAGCGGACGGTTGTCTGTGAAAGCGCTTGCCAGTATTATTAAAGAATCTTCCTGAGCTCCGTTGTGTGGAACTGTTACCTTCTGTTATTCTTGGATATCCCTTTGTGTTCCTGCATCCACGTGTAAGTTTTGTTTTTGGTTTAGTGGATATACTAGTTACTTCTCGTGGACCATGACGGAGACTGTTGGTGAACTCCCTGATTTAATGACTGCTTCTACTGCCTCCCTTATTTCTAAGAAGGGACAAGGTAAAAGAATATCCGAACGTTTTTGTTCTTTACTTGAGTCGGATTCTAACCCGTTGCTAGCTCTAAGCTCTGAACAGCAACCGCTAACTCACTTAAGAGATGAAACACAGTTTGAAGCATTTTTACTCAGTTATAGAGATCTTGAAAATAAGCTTTACAAATGTAAACACATGCAGTGGCAGCGACTGCATTTAGAAGTCTCTCTTAAGCTTGGTATAGCACCTAGAGGTTTGCATGTGTTAACTATGCCGAGTTATGGGCATCAGTATCCTGAGCTATTAAGTCGGTGGGAGACTTTGAATTTGGAATGCAGTATGAGATACATGGAACTGTTATTAGAGTTCTTCTGCCCAGAAGAACTACAGTTGCAGAAAGACATAAATGAATTGCAGCATGCTATGTATGACAAATACTCAAAAGAATTGATTAGTGACAAATTAGAGAGTTTGCTTGACAATGTTTCTGATTATGAGAAAAGGTTGTCAGGCGTAAAAACCAGAAAAATCCAGAGAGATCTGAAAGATTTTCGAGATGGGGCAGTATTTTCATGGAACAGGGAGATAAATAAGTTGAATTTAAAGCTGCAACATGCTCCACCTGGTGGGCGGAGACATCCGAATGCTGTGAATGTATATGAATCGTCTGCGCAGTCAGAGAACGTGGAGACAAGGAGAGACAATTTAACATTAGAAGCTCAAGTTGTTCTATCACAACCCAGCATTTTCTGTAATGAGAATGAGGCTAATAAACTGACTTCTGCCTGCGGGATACAACACCATGATGGAATTGATCAACAAGGAGTGACAACCGCTTCTGAACCGGTTGTTAGGCCTAAACAGAATGCATCTTGACAAACAGATGAACCCTTGAATCTTGTGAGTTTGAGCAGCAGTAGTTCCACAACAGGGAACATCCTCTTCCTATAAGAGGGCGATCCAGAAGCAGAGTAACCAGTGTGAAAGGACGACGGATGCACAGTAAGGAAGAGGACAGGAGAGTGGGCAAACGTACCAGACAGGTTTAGTTTTTAATATCTCTTCCTATTCACTGTCTGAGACCCAGATTAACTTACTGAATAGAAGGCTAACATTTATACCCACTCAAAAGACTGTTTTGGTTAATGTTTTGCAAGATCTACATTTGTTTGGTAGAAATTTGACTCTTAAAACTATGTTTAAGGGGGTTTCAAATGAGCAATGCTTTTTTAAACAACCTAGTATGTATATCCCACCTTCTAATCCTGTGATTGATTTGTTTATAAATGTTTGTGAAACACAACTAAGGGACAAGTTTGAGGAAAATACGACATATACTCATTTTAATTTGTCCTATAGTGAAAAATTAGCTCTGCAGGAACTAAAAAGCTTGAACAGTATTGAAATAAGGCCAGCCGATAAAGGGGGAGGGATTGTAGTCCTAGATACAATACTTTATTTGAGCAATATGTGACTACTACTCAATTATGTACAGACCTATGCTCCCTTGACACAGTTAGGTTTGAAAGCAGTGATTGAGAGAGTGCAATTCTTTGTTTTCAATCTTTTGCAGACAGGAATGATATCTGAGTCTTTATTTGACTACTTCAATGTAGAATTTCCTGTAGTCCTGTTAGTGTACGGGCTACCTAAAGTACACAAACAACTGCCGAATCCACCCATGCATCCCATAGTCTCAAGCAAGCGTTGGGCCACAGAACCACTCACTATCTTTATTGAGAAAAATCTCCATATACATCTACAAGACTGTAAAACAGTGTTGAAAGATATCAGAGATTTTTTGAGTGATTTGAATAGATACTTAGTGTCTATATCAGGTCCTTGTTTTTTGGTGACTCTGGACATAGAGTCTTTGTTTACGGTTATCCCCAATGATTGGGGGATAGAGAGTATAAGGGAACTACCGAGAAGTAAGAATGTAGAAGGAGGTAAAATTAGACTTCTATGTGCCCTCCTTGAAATTATATTGGAGAACAATGTTTTCTTATTTGGAGAGGATTGTTATATCTAAAAGGTTGATGTGGCTATGGGCACAGCTTGTGCAAATAGCTACGCCAACCTTTCCTTGGTTCAATGGGAAGAGAACCATGTATATATATGGGTCTACTTCAGATAATCGAAAGACCACTTACCCAACTTTTAAAAGGTGCTTCAACAAAGTATTAGTTTAAGGGTGCGGACATTTATGCAACCAGCTTATTGTACGTTTTTATTTTTTATATTTTTCCTCTTAACAGATTTGTTTGTTTTTCAATTGAATTGTACAGATTATAGGTCACATTAAAGGTGGGAAAAGTTTTGAAATGATTTATTGTGGCCTCATTTTTTTATATCACAAAAACCTGGCATTTTAACAGGGGTTTGTACACTTTTTATATCCACTGTACTATTTTTGAAGAAATGGCTTTCAGTTAAACTCACTTTCCTACATTTTTTTAGCCATGTGTTGTTCAATCAAAAGTACCTTCAATCAAATATCACTGAATCATATGTACAAGTTTATATTGATACCTATGCATGTGTGTGTATATGTATGTATTTTATATATATATATATATATATATATATATATATATATATATACATACACATATACATATATATATATATATATATATATATATATATATACACACACATATATATATATATATATATATACATGTATATATTGTAACACCACTAGCACAAAAGTACAAACAGCTATATAAAAACCTAAGAAACTTTTGTTATTTTGGAAGGCATACAGATGCTAGGCTATTCTCGGTGTTTTGTTCAGTCTTTTATTCATTTAAATCACATTTTGAGTGCTTTCATTCATTGTAAAGGTTTCAGTTGAACTTAAAGTAAATTTAGGCTTATTAATTAACTGGTGTGGAGAGCAGGTGATGGGTTAAGGAGTTCCCTAATCCATTAAACTAGGCTTAATGTTTGACTGGTGTGGTGAGTGGGGGTTGGGTTAAGGAGTTACTTAATCCATTTAAATGAAAACCTGCGCATTTCCAGTGTCCTTAAATGGATTAGGTGACTCCTTAACCCATCCCCCACTTACCACACCAATCAAACATTAAGCCTAGGTTCATAGATAAGGGAACCCCTTAATTCATCCCCCGCTCACCACACCAGCTAAATAATAAGCCTAGATTCACTTTTTTATTTTCTGATGAAGTTTGACTGAAAACTTTACAATGAACGAAAGCACTCAAAATGTGATTTAAATGAATAAAAGACTGAACAAAATGCCAAGAGAATAGCCTAGCATCTATATTCCTTCCAAAATAACAAACATTTCTCAAGTTTTTGTGTATATATATATATATATATATATATATATATATATATATATATATAGGCACTGCATTGAATTGTAAGTGCCCTAATATCCTGTAGATGGATTTAATAATGTAGAAATCAGCAAAATCTACAATTTTGTGCATGATTCGGTGATTACTCCAGAGAGGACTAAATCAACTACAGTGTGGGAGGTTGTGCTCACTACACCACTTGTTAATTCCCCTACTCAGGGATTGTTTATCTCCCACACCTGTTGACAACCTGTCTGTGTTGACTAAAGGGTGTCGCTGTACAGGGTGTCAGAACAATTTCCATTTGCTCCAGTGCTCGGAATCTATATATATATATATATATATATATATATATATATATATATATATATATACACACCGTATAGGGGTTTAGGGCAGCTGATCGAATGATCAACTATATTGACATCTGTGTGGTCAACACCATTTAGTCGAGTAACACAGAAGGTCGACAGGTTAGTGAGATCATCAATCCCCAGGTGGAGGAGTATTTCCTTTCCCCTACGTATTTTGTACAGTCTCAGAGTTAGTATATGTAGTTATAAGGGGGGTTGGGGTGTAGCTCCCCTATAAAACACTTGCATTTAATTTAGTCTGCTCATGGGTAATCACAGAACATGTGCCAAATGTGTTAATGTCATGTGTTTCAACATAACAATGTTGGGTTTCTGCTCAATGACATAGACATAGCTGGTTATTTAACCAGCCGCCCTACTGCTATATATATATATATATATATATATATATATATATATATATATATATGTGTGTGTGTGTGTGTGTGTGTGTGTGTGTGTGTATGAGAGAGAGAGAGACAGAGAGAAAGAGAGAGAGAGTGTATTTATATATATGGGGAAGAAAGTATACAGCTGTCAATTCAGCCACATGGTTTGCAAAAACTGGAGCAGTACACACTCACAGGGTAGATATACAATCTCCAAACTACTAGCAAACAGGTTCCAGCACAGAAAACCTGGACTCTACAGCTATGAGGCTGAAAGCTTAACTATTTTTTTAAATATCTTTATTAAATTATCATGTAAGACATAGGCAAACATACATTAATGGAAAAGGAAATGAACCATATTAACATTTGTTTCCATTTACATATATTCTGTATCTCATATCTTGCCTTTTGTGTTACTGTCATCAGTCTAACATTACATAAATTGCTGAAATGACAAATCGATAAACTGCTCCTCCTCCTCTTGAACATTATTCTGTATGTACTGTTCTCACAATTTCCACTTATTTATATGCAATTTTCTCCTTCCCTTTTATAAAGATCCCTCTTCCAATTTTTTTATCACGTTTACAGTACTCAGTACTTTAAATACAGTTGGTATAAACTTTGATTCCCATTTTCTAGTAATTGCTTTTTTTTTGGTAGCCAACAGAATTAAACTTAATAAGGCTTGACTAAGCCTACACAATTCAGATCTTATGTCTCTATTACACTATTTCGAAATCCAGTTGTTGATGTCCACTATTGCGAAAGTGTACTTCACTGAAAGTGCACTTTCGCGAACACAACTAGAACGAACGGGCAATGTCCTCCACTGTGGTAGGGTAGTCATGGACCTTAGGGTTAGGACTTGGGTTAAGGATAGTGGATAGCCATACTAGCTATCCACTATCCTTAACCCAAGCCCTAACCCTCAGGTCCGTAACCATTCGCTCAAGTGGTGTTCGCAAAAGTGCACTTTCGGTGAAGTGCACTTTCGCATTAGTGGGCATCTACTACTGGATTTCGAAATAGTGTAATTTCAATCTCTGGTAGTAGACCCATTCCTAGTTACCTCTTTTCTTCCGTATCATACTTCCAACATTTACTGTCAACCTGAAGAAAAATTCTTTGAAGTCTGCTTGGGGTATAAAATAGCTATGCAAACACTTCTAAGCAAAGGTCTTAAACCTTCTGGACTTTATTGCAACTTGGGATCCAGACATATGTCCTCCCATTGTTCTCATGTAAATTGCTTTTCCACTCACTCGTCTCAATCATAGTTTGATTTCATTCTTATTGTTATCATGCAATATTTTATATGCTCTGCTAGTTATCCCTCTTTTAGCAGCAGCTTCGGTTCTTGATTCAACTAAAAACTCTGCCAGAGTAGGTCTTTCACTTAAGACTCCCAATCCCTTTCTCTTTGCCTATACTCTGATATCAGTCCCTGGTTGGGAAGGCAGTCTCTAGTCTTCAGTCCAGTAATGTCCTTGATCTCATCCCACTCTGCTACCTTTCCATCTCTAGTTGTTTGTTCCCAATACCTTGCTTCCTTTGCAAGTTTTCTTTAGTAAAGTCCAGCCCCCACTTGCCTGTTTTCTGTATTCATACTTGCAGTCATCCCTATTGGCAAAATCTCCATTCTCCATTCTTGTGTTGCTTAGTTCTTAGAATACTGTCTGATACTTTATGAATATGTCTACTATTTTATAAATATAATATTCTCTATGGTTGTTATTATTCTCCTTAAGGAACTGCATCAAAAAATCCAATCTTTCTTTATTTCCTTGAACATTCCCACCCTGCTTCATCATCATCCCTTTCCATTTTACATTACAACTTTCTGCTTGTGTTTTATATATATATATATATATATATATATATATATATATATATATATATATATATATATATATATATACATATATGAGCCTTAACTGTGTAGCTCTAAAATACCCCTTCAAATCAAGTAATCCTTAAACACATTGTTCTATTGGAAGGATCAACATATCCCGATCAACCCTTGCCCTTTTCCCCTTCCAGATAAAAATCATCCATTTCCTTATTAATTACTGTTTTGTGCTCTAGAGTTATCAAAAACAGTTGCTTAACAACAATCTTTCTAAACTCATGCCATCCAACTCAAGATACTCCCTTATTTTCTCCTTCCAATAGAACAAGGTCAGTTAGGATTACGTGATCTGAAGGTATATTTTAGAGCTACACAGTTAAGGCTTATATGCACAACACAAGTAAAAAGGTATAATTCAAAGTGGAAAGGGATGATAAAGAAGCAGGGGAAAATTCAAGATATAAAGAGAGAATGAGAATGATTTTGGATGCAGATCTTACAGGAGAATTAACAACAGCCACAAAGAATATTATATTAGTAAAGCAGCATAAAGTATTCTAGGAACTAAGCCAACATGAAAGTGGAGAATAGATATTTTGCTAATAGGAATGACTGCAATTAGGGGTACAGCTAATAGACAAAAGGGGATGGAATTTACTGGAGAAAACTGGGAAAGGAACTAAGGTACTGGGAGCAAATAACTAGAAAGGGAAAGTCAGAATGGGAAGAGGCCACAAAGATTTTTAAACTGCAGAATAGAGACTGTCCTCCCTGTCAAGCATTGATATCTGAGTATAGGCAAACAGATACGGATATGGAGATCATAAGTGAAAAACCTGCTCTGGTAGAATTTTTAATTAATCTAGAACAGAAGATGCTGTTAAAAATGGATAATTAGTGGAGCATATAAAATACTGCACAGTAACTGTAGAAATCAATCAGAGGAGGATAGAAAAGATTTCAAAGAGAGATTGGATAAGCAATTCACAAGGAAACAATGGGTGAACATGTGTGTGGTTACCAAATATGCAACAAAGTCTAGAAATTTAGGATCTATGCATGGAAGTGTTTGCATAGGTATTTTTATACTCCAGGTAGACTCCAAAGAATTTTTCCAGAGGTAGATGGCAAATGTTGGACATATGATGGGGCTGAAAGAAGTAAATGGGCACATGTTTTGGGAGTGTAAAGAGTTGGCAGAATTTAAAAGTTCCCTACAGAGTACTCTGTCAGAAATATTGGGTGAGCAAATGGGTGTAACTAAGGAATTTTGTTAGTGCTGGGATACAAGATCTGAATTGCCTAGATGTAGTAAGGTCTTGTTAAGTTTAATTCTGATAGCTGCCAAAAAACAGTTACCAGAAAATGAAAATCATAGTCTAAGCCAATTGTATTTGAAGTACTGAATATTGTAACAGAGGTGAAATAAATGGAAATTGGATCTTTAGAAAAGTGTAGGAGCAAATTATCATAGAAAAAATAGAAATTTTTGCAAAGAATATATCCAGAATCATGTTTTGTAGGAGGAGTGAGGTCTAAGGGAAGGCAGGACTTGATTGATTTATGTAATGTTGAATTGATGACAAATGTACAAAAGAATATATGTGATATATATATTTTTGTGACTGGGTATATTTAAATGTGGTTTGTTAATTTTATATAAACATGTGTTTGTCTTTGCCTCAAGTGATAATTCAATAAAGGTGTTAAAAGTAAAAAAATGAAATGACAACACCTGGGCCATTTTTAGCTAATATAGACATACACAATATATGATCATTGTTCAAAATTGAAATGGGTTTATATGAAACTGGATCTGATGGTTGGTTTACCTTCTTTAGGTAATACAGCCATCACAGCTTTCTTACAACGTTTGTGCTTCCCATCCTTTTAAAATATTGTTACATGAAATTGTCCAGATTGCTATCACTTTCTTGCCTCCTAACTTCCAAACGTCCACTGTGTTGCTTGTCCTATCTTATGATTCAGGACAAACAGGCTGGGTAGTTCATTTATATGCTTTATTATATAGAAACACATGAGGATGGATAGCAGCAACATAAAATATAAACAAACTGATTAACTGACAGATCATTACATACATGCATGAATAAATCTCAATAGCTCTCTACAAAATGGCAGTCTGGCTCACACATGCTCAGTATTTATACACGTGTGCAAGCCCATGGAAAGGTATACATACATACAGATCTATACACCATAATACCTTCTGTTCCTGGAGACAGTCCTGAAGAATGATTAAACATCATCATCATTTTTATCTCAACTGATTGTGTCTTAACTCTTAGTTGTTTAGCCTCATCTACCTTTAATCTTGGCATAATTAAGTCTTCCATATTTTTACAATTGTTTGTGTTTCCAAAATGTCTTTAATACCTCTACAGGATCTCTGGGTATTTTTCTTGCCATAGGTTCCCTAAGTTTGGCAAAAACCCTTTCTACTTGATGTTGCTTAAACTCATTGTGCTAAAAGTTTTTGTGCTGTGAAGTTATTATCAAAAAAAGTTACTTAACAGCAATCTTTCTAAACTCATGCATATTATCAAGATACTGCCTTATTTTTTTCTCTTTAGCACTGCATTTTTACATCTTCTTGCTCTGTGAGATTTCCCCTTATTTTGAAATAATTTAACCTTTGTCAGTCCCTGTAAGTAATTACTATTCCTTCTTAACCATTACTCTTTCTCTTTTATTTCTAAACTATTTTAAACTCCATTTTTATTTTATGCCACTCACTAGGTATAACTCCTGAAGATATTAATATCTTCCCTAATAATGCTCGAATAAATTCCACTACACATTCCTCAAATTCATTCTTTTTAACAGGTAAGTGGGAAAGTATCAGTGTTTAATTTTTACTTCATTACTCTGCATTTTTTTATCTTGCTTTTAACTGGTGCATGATGTGAAATAGTTATTGGATGTGTGTTGAAACTTTCAATCAAATGCAGTTTGATTCCTGTGTTCCTGTGAAATATAATTTCTGTCTAGTCTAGCCCAGTTATTGCACCTTGGGGAATAATATATAAATTCTTCAGTTCCTAGCACTGACTTCACATCTTCCTTACCAAATATTTTCATAAATTTCTTCAGGGAGCTAGTCCCTTTTATTATATTTCCCCTTTTAGGTCTCCCTGGTAGAGTCTCGCTATTGCAAATCAACTCCAAGTCCCCACCTATAAGTAATATTCTTTGCTGAAAGCTGGTTATTTCTCCCAAAATTTCCTTAGGGTCCATAACAGCAGTTTTTGGTGGAATATAAATATACGCCAGTGTAATCATCCTCCTTTGCTAATAGGCACTTACTTCCACAACTCTACCATTATACCCTTTTTTCTTCTTCTATCACTATTGGAGTTTCTCTTGTAATTAGTATAATTACTCATCCTTTTCTTTGTCCCTGATATTCTGCTGAATGTCCATCCTAAAATCCTTTCTTTGTCAAATCCACATGCTTATTTCTTTCTGAACGTGTTTCCTGCAGCATTGCTATTCTCACTGTACCTTTCTTAATATCATTTAATATAATTTCCTTTTTGTGTATACCTGTAAGACCATTTACATTCAAGATAATAAGGATAGCATAGCCATTATGATAAAAAGCTCTTGTCCTGTTATACATTTTAGTATTTTTGAATGTGCATTTTCAACTTTCATGTTAAATACACACATTCATGTTTGTCAGACTGATCTTTTATACATTTGTTTCTTGACATCTCCATTTGCATGCCACATTTTTCAGGACTTTTTGTTTTTATGAAAACCCTCAAACAAAAAATTAAAAATATTCCCAAAACATCCTAATTCCCTATTAACTTAAACAAACACATAAAAACTATACACATCTTCAAAAGTGACATTTAAATATCCAGGTAGGAACAATTGCCCCAAATTAACAGCTGCATCCACAGGCATTACCTAATATAAAATTAAAGTTATTCATGCTAAAGGGCATGATTTCCCACTTACACTGACTGCTATTTGTTCTTTTATTACCTCTATTACCCCCTCAGATTTGGAGAACAGCTTGTATGCTTTCAAAAAAGATTAACCTTTGGCCCTAAGAAAATGTTCACTGGCTATCTTTACACAAAACTAAACTGTACACTGTTTTATTAAGGCTGTTAGAGAGGCTACTATCGCTTATTCACTTCCCATAATTGCAAATTTTATTTTTCACTAACTGCATACCATTCTACCTTTAAATTTTGCATTTCTCTCAGCAAATAATGATCAGAACTCTGAAAATTAATTGCTTGCATACACAGACAGCTTGTCTCCATGTAAAAGTAGTCAGCAATGAATTTTTTAAATTTCACTCAGAACAGAATGTACAGCTGCCTCAGCAGCAGACTTCTTGACCCCCACTGAACATTTGCTAATGGAAAAAAAGACACTGAGATCTTTGCAGCTGTAAGAAGCATGTTATGTTTTGTGGTTTTCATATTTTTGGCTTATTTGTGAAGCTTACTTGCTTACAAAAACACTTGTATATAGCTTAAGGCAAAGAAATTCATCTAGAGTTTCACCCTTGTAAAAATATCATGTGTACATATAATAATATAACAAAACAAGCAGTTAGCAATTGGAAATGGAAGTTTACTGCAGGTCCACATTAAAATCCACACATGGTTGAGCACTTTCATCAGTAACACATCTTCTAAACTTCTGTTTCTGATTGCTAACTGCTTGTTTTGTTATTTTATTGGTATACATTCCAGTGCCAGTTTGGAGCTTGTTTTCTTTAATATCATATACATATAATATAATTGGTGCACTTTTATACCCCACCTCAGCAGCCCATGATCACATCATATTAACATTAAAATTGCTTTTATCCAGCCTTTCTTCTCATATTATACTGTAATGGCTATATTTCTTATAACTAAAAAGTACTTGTTTACTTTGACATCTTTAACTCATACAACAGTCATGGAAAAGACTCACTCCCCACATTTAAAATACCCCTGACTATACACTACACAAAATTGCTTTGCTTTATATAACGTGCAGTGTACATCATGAAATGTTTTATATAAATACTAATAAAAACAAAAAATATACACTTTACAGACCACCCACAAGTTTAACAAAGTCAACAAAAGTCCAGTCTTTCTCAGCCACATTTTCTTGAAAAGCTGCATTTCACAAATGTGATTAGTGGTTTCTAGTCTCTCATTTATTTACTAATTTCAGTATTTCTGGTTTTCTTCTTGTTCATCTCCATCTCCCAACACCAGATTCTGATTCAAATATAAGGCACTCATGATTCTTCCAGTCATCTCCTGTGCTTTTTTTCTGTCTCTCAAGCGTTTTTCCTTTGGAATATTTGAAAAGATTTCACTGGCAAAGTCTATCTATGAGCATTATTGTTTGCAGAATGAGAAGCAGAGTCCCCTTCTGTTTTTTATACAGTTTTCTTTATTTCCTCCTTTGCTGTCCTGCATCAGAAATATCTTTGTTCTTCCATGAAAATATATTCTGAAGACAGATGGTTACAGCAGCCTGAATCTCATACCTGCCTCTCAACAGTCCCAGATTGTTGGGACAAATGTGTTTCTCTTCTGCCTGGTGTACTGTGAATAATCATTTTTCACAAACAATCTGCTGTCTCCATTTTTTAATATTTTCCCTTCTGCTATAATCTTGTAAGAATTAATTATTTCTGCTGATATGATTACATCTCTGCTGCTTTCTCATGTCCAGGTTTGGAGCATGAACTTGATTTGCCCTTTCAGTTAAAAAATCCTGCTGTGGAATACTAGTACATTTGCTTATTTGTGTTTTCATAAAATTAATAGTCTGTTCCTTCCAGGTTCTCTGGTACAGCAGAAATTTTCTGGTTTTCTCTCTGCTGTCTTGTATTCCAACTCTTACCATTTTTTGAAACAGCTCTTCTTGAGAAGTCTCATACTCAGACAGCCATTTCTTTACTTTATCTTCTGATTTTTGCAGTTCTATCACTACATCCAAATAGGTAGTTAAAGCTTAAAATATTTTACCAGCCTTTTGTTATTTAAGTTGATATACTCCTTTAATATTTAATTTATTTCAATCACCACTGAGTACATATAATTTATGTTTTCCTCTAAATTACTGGAAACCATATCTTGTATCTAAGATGAAGCTTGAACTGCTTTTTGCTGACGAGCTGCAGAATTTTTCCCACCAGTATTTTCTCTTCACCTTTCCTGGTTGATTTTCTTTTTTGTTTTCTAAATTTTGTCTTTGCTAACATCTAGGCAGTGGACTTACTAGCCAGTAATTGAATTTTACTCAAGCTGACAATATCACTAGGTCTTATTCCTCGATTTCATTTTTTGCGCTTAAATTAAGCTGTTTATCAGTTTGCAGCCATCTTGGAAGTCCGAGGCTGAAAGCATAACTATTTATGCAGCATGCTATCCATGTTATGGCCTCTTTCAAATTTGTTCTGATAAATTAAAATAAAATAATGCCTTCATGAAAATAGTACTGCTGCACTCTTTCATCTGCCACTGTAAAACTGTAAGGGGACATTTAGTAAATGTTTACAGCAACATCAACAGACATACGGAAAATTGAATTTGGGACTTTTAAAGTTACTACTGCATCAATAAAGGGTACTAAAGAGAGGCATAAATCATTCTTCCTGACATTTGCCACACATTTATTCAGGAAACACATTTATGAGATTGTATTATATTTAAGATTCTAATCTGAAAAAGCTCTCCTTTCTAACAGTGTCTCAAGTACATGAAGAAAATTTTCTGAAAAGGTTAGGTCTCTTGAAAAGAGAGATATTTTATTTTGTTAACCGGGGGTAGAATGCTGAACCACTTTGATCATTTGCAGGTTCTGCCCAGACGACAACAACAAAAATATGTTGCATAACAATGGACATCAGTGCAATCTGCATAAGGTGAAGGGAATATTTGAGGTTACAAATCATAAAAGAGGTTCAGTAAATTGAAGTAACATCTAATTGCCATTGTAACATTTATACAGTTTATTATAACATATACAAATGGGAGTTAGAAGGAGATGTAGGTGAAAAGGAGAGAATTGAATATTTAGTGGAGGACAGAAGATTATATATTAAACATGATTAAGAGGTGAGGGATTAAGTACAGATATGAAGCAGTAGGAAAAAAAACATTTGCATGTGCAGGGTTTGGGAGAACTAGTCATGGGAGCACTGGTATAAGCAGGGTTTCATTTGATGTGGTTAGGGAAGCATTTACATTTTGCTTTATCAAACAGGAATTTTGAGCTGTTGTCTGAAATTGCAGAACGATGAGACTGATTTCAGTGTAAACGGGGCATGCATTTACTAACCTTATTAAGTAATTTTTTTCCAGAAAGTTGAAGAGTAACTGCAGTATCACTTAACTACTTCATGTACTTTACATCTGGATACTGTAGATAAATAATAACCATTCACCACCAACTTAAAGCATGAGTAACTTACTCTACTGTGATATGACCTTACTAGCTAAATATGTCAGTGTTTTTTTAATTTAAAATCACATATTATTCCCTAGTTGTGGCACATTACCTTTACAGTTTGATTATTTTCAACTGCAGTTATGTGCTAACTACTGACTGTTTTGCTTTCCGTTTGTCTATTGTTCTCGTCTTTCTTCATTAACTCTATTGTTTATTTATTTATGTATGTATATATTTGCTTATTTATTTATATATTTGCCCATGTCAACCAAGGTATTCCAACTGGACAAAGGTAATTTTCAAAGAAGGCACAGGAACAAAAGTTCCTAAAAGAAAATATAGTGAAACATCTCAATATTACAACACATCCAAGCACCACAGTTACAGGCAATATAACAGGCACAGCATGGAATGCCTGCAGCAATTGCATCCCTTCTATTATAGGTCCATCGGTTAAGTATTAGGCTAGCTGCCCTTGTGGGCCATTTTAAGCCTATCCACTTTCCCTTTTTGTGCTCAAATTAACCTATCCCTGTTGGTTACAGATTGGTCTTACCCATTCCACTGTTGACAATTATATATTAGCTCTAATAAGTATAATTGGGATCATACCATAGATAATTTGGGGAGATCCGTGCATGGGATAAAGCATTTAAGAGCTGTTTTATATGTATATTTATGCTTATTTATAGTTATAATAACATCAGGCATATTACTGCCTGCACTTTAACAAAGTCATTTTTGTGTTTAAATTACCTGTTTAACTGTTGTAGGGTACACACTCAAGTGTGATAGCCATTATTGTGCATTTAAAGTGTTTTTTTAATTGTATCTGCTTTATTTTCTGAAAAAGAAACAAAAAAGCAAAAAAATATACTTGTTTTCCCACCTTTCTAAGCTAGTATAGTTCAGTTTTCAGGTTAGTGCTGAATTCAGAGCTGTGTTACAGGTTTCTGTGTTTGCCCATACCTTACTTGGATAGAAGGAAGTTTCTCTGTTCACTGTGAGAGAGGGAGCTTTGAGCAGCCTATCTGTCCCTGGAGGAGTGGTTTCAGCCCAGAAATTAGTAGTTTGTTGGTCATTTTGGGCTAATTTCTATCTCTTTCATTTCCCTGCTGTAAAACCCGCATTTGCGCCGTTTTGCGCACAGGGTAGCACCAGTTAGCTAGGGTATAACTATTTCTGGCTCCACAAAGTCTACTGTCGAAATTTTCCCTTGGAACTAGACAAACTTTCAACTTAAGCACTCAAACCATTCACTTCTCATCCCAGCACTTGCTCAAAACTCATAGCAAGCACTAATAAACCTTAGCACTAGATCCCCCTATACTGTAGAGAAGGACAAGGCTCTGTATTCGACCTTACCTGCCAATCAGTAAAACAGTTCACTCTACCTATCCAGGCATGTCCAAAGGGCAGTTTCAGGTGTACTCTCCGGTCCAACTGGTGAATCTGGGCATTTTGAGGCAATGCTATAATTGCCTCATGTACACAGACAACCCTCTCCTCTTTCCACCAAACACTAATACATGCGAAAGATGCAATTATACAGCCAAACTGGAGGCTAAGCTCTCTTAACCCAAGACTGGATGAGGCAGTCAAGAGGAGAAGAGAATTATTTGCATCACACCACCAGTCTCACATAGACCTATGAAACCAGCATCGGCAAAAAAACACATAAATACAAGAAAACATACTCAGAGGCTCTAAATAAAAATCTGTAAAAGCAACAGAGACCTCCAAAGCAGACATTCAAGCAACCTCCACCCACAACAGAAACCATGAAACACATACTTCACAAAACCAGTGTGCCACACAATCACAGCCCTTAAGGTAAAATAACATACCCAGCACACTAGTAATAGGTGACTCTATAGTCAGGCACACTGACGTCCCACTCACTAGGCTAAACAAGGAGAAGGTTACTGTCAGCTGCCTGTCGGGTGTCAGGATCCGCCACATAACCCACGCACTCAGGTCACTCCACAAGTACAAATATGATTCTGTCATTGTCCATGTTAGTGTGAATGACCTGAGATGTACCTTCCTGGACTACATGAAAAGAGACATGGAGGAACTCTATGATCACGTAGCCCAGGCTGGTATGACCCTGACCCTGAGTAGCATACTGCCCTCACCAAGAATAATACCACAGTATAGAGAAAAAATTATCAATTTCAACAATTGGTTAAGCTTCTGGTGTCATTCAAAGGGGATCCAGTGTCTGTCAGCCTGGGATGACATGCTCGACAACCTCGCTGATTCGCTAGAGATGGCTTGCACCTATCACCCTTAGGCTTTCGAATACTGGCCAAGGCTCTTGCCACCCTCATAGTGCCTTTTTTGGGCAAGGTTCAAAAGACAAACCCATCACCGTAAATAGCACAAGTAACAAAAAACCGAGGGTAATGCTACTCAATGCCAGAAGTCTAAACCTCAAAATGCATGCACTCGAGGCACTTCTCAGTATGAAAAAAATCGATATATGTGCAGTAACAGAAACCTGGTTTAAGGCTCCAGAGAGCACCCCAGCACTACCAGGCTACAACTCATACCATACATTTCAGCCACCAAACCCGGACCGAAATACAAAAGGCGGGGGAGTATCCATATTCATCAAGGATACCCACACCTCCAGGTTAGTGGCACAGCACGATGCTTCAGAGATCATCCACGTGCAACTAACAATGGGTAAAACTGCTTTTCAAATTATAGCTTGCTACAGATCACCCACCATGTCCCAGGACCCCCAATCCGCATTCCTGGAAACACTGGGAAACATAAAGGTCCTACCAAACACGTGATATTGGGTGATTTCAATTACCCAAACGTTAACTGGGAGAACTACTCAAGTACTAACTACCTTGCTCAACATTTCCTAGAATTTATAAACTCAAACATCCTGGATCAGCTGGTCAACACCCCCACCAGAGATGAAAAACCTGTGGTTGGTAGCCGCCCTGTGGTTGCTTATTATTGTTGTAATGGCTTTTGTTCCTAATTCTTTCACTTTATCTAATTTTGGAATTATTAGAAATTGTTTTAAGAAACAACTATTTCTTCTTTAATGGCAGGTACTTTTTGCAGACCATAGGAGTGGCAATGGGTTCAGCTTGTGGTGGGGCATTAGCGAATATGGTAATGGCATATTGGGAAAGAAATTATGTATTTCAGTCTCAGTACTATTCTAAGGTCAAACTGTATTATAGATACCAAGATGATATCAGCTTGATATGGAATGGGTCACTGGTTGTTCTGGAAGAGTTTTTGAGATACCTTAACACCACCACTATATTCCTGCAGTTTATTTGGGTGATTAACCTGGATTATATGAATTACCTTGATGTCCACTTATACAAAGACACACATAATGAAAATTATGCTACTAGGATCCACAGGAAAGAGACCTACTCAAACTCGTTCCTGCATTACACTAGCTCCCACCCAAAGCATCAAAAGAGGTCAGTAGTTAAAGGGCAATTAGTTTGAGCAGCCCGTATGATCTCCAAAGAAGAAGATTTTCTCATTGGATGCGACAACTTAAAAACTATATTCTTGTGGAGGGAGTACCCAGCAGACTTGCTTAATGAGCTTATGCAGGAAGTGATAGGTAAAAGAAGAGTAGGGCATTTTAAGCCCATAGTTGGGGAAAATACACTAGACAACAGCCCCTCTGAAGTTGAAGAGGGGAGACCTGAGTTGGAAAAAAGTTCTTTTTGTAGATCTATGGTGCTTACATTCAACTCTGACTCATACCACTTGATGTCCATTTTTTATAAGAACTGGGACATTTTAATGGATGACTTCAGGGCACAAATAGTAGAAAGACCTATAGTTACATACAGAAGGGGCTCAAACTTAAAAGACCTTCTTAGGAAAAGTTCTAACTACACTAGAAAAGGACGTGTAGGGATGTACAAATGCAAGCCTTGTAACTGGTGCCACAAGGTGATATCAGGCAGCAAATTTACAGTGAATGGTATAGACCATTATGTAAAAGGTAAATATAACTGTCACTCCAAGGCAGTGGCCTACATGGCTACATGTGACCAATGCCTAAAATTTTATGTAGGCAAAACAGAAAGGAAATTTAACGCCAGAATTTATGAACACAACTATGCCATAAGAAAGAATAATATTAATAATGTTTTTTTAGCGAGGCATATTCAGGACAATACTGGCCACAATTTCACATTTAAGGCAATAGACCATGTAGACATCAGTGACAAAAAGCCTTGGAGACTTCAGTTAGAGTTAAAGGAGTTAAGGTGGCAAATCTTACTACAGGCAGATAGATGGCCAGGGATAAATGACAGGACATCCATCCCTCATGTATTGAAATTAAAAGCCCTAGAAAGGAACAAAATATCTCAAGACATTTGTTAAGCACAAGCACTTTTGTATGTGTTTGGCTTTGGTAAACATTTTAGCATTATGTGAATATTTAACATGAGATTTTAAAAATGACTTTGGTTTTAGTTTTATCCTATTTAGAATCATTCATGACACAAGTATGAGACTAATAATTTATCTTTTAATTACAGGTTTTAGTTGTATTGAAGATGCCACAGTTTCAACTGTAACACAGTCATCAAGGGGTTAATTAATGTTCTGTCTCAGTGTTGCTTAGCTAGCTGCCTCTCTTTGCTTACCCAATCAGAATGTTTTTTATATGTAAATAAATGGCTGTCTTACATTTTGTTGGCGTCTGATGAAGTTAACACTTGTTTAACGAAAGCGCTCACATTTTATTTGTTTTTCTTGTGGATTTTTATCATTAAATACACCTTTGGTTTATCATCACCTGAGTGATTTGTGCCTGTGAAACTCTGCCTGCCAGCATTTTTATTTATTTAGTTTGTTTTGCTGCTTCTGTTTTTTTGACATATTGGACCTGGTCATCACCAACATGAGCGACCGGTGTTCTACACCGGAGGTCAACCCCTTGCTGGTTAGATCTGACCATAAACTAATCACTCTGGGATATCCACATTCTGCCACCACCCCCGGTCAAAGAAACCACAGTGAAAAACTTTTCAAAAGCAAACTTCACGTTACTTAAGACCAAGGTGGGAAGTTTCAAAGCCCCTGTGCTAAAGGATAATGCTGTCCAAGTTGGAGAATCCTTTACTAAAGCACTCTATGAGCACCTACAAGAATGCATGGATCATGCTATCCCAAACAAAACCAAGACTCACTCCTCCAAGAAAAGGAAACCAGTCTGGTGGACCCCATGCCATAAACAAACTATACAACAAAAGGAGGAAACTAGTACAGAAAAGAGTAAAATCCAAAGAAGGGAAGACATCCCTGATCGGTATCAGCATGAAACGATGTTCCCTCATAAAATTATCCAAGGCTAGCTTTGAAAGAAAAATTGCCATGAACTCCAAAGATAACCACAAGGCATTCTTTAGCTATGTCAAGAATCTAAGTGGCAATTCTCAGGTCTGCTCAGAGTTACTGCAGAATGGCACAAAATACACTGAACTGACCGATATAACCAACATCCTGCCAGACAGGCTCAGTGCAAACTTCATCCGCCTCTCACCCCCAAAAGGGCCCATAACTATACCAGAAGAATGTAGTGCCCCTGAAATCACAGACACTCAGGTTAAAACAGTCCTTTCCAAAGCCAAAAACACAGCATCAATGGGACTGGACGGTGTCCCAGGCTGCGTCCTACATGAGCTCAAAGATGAACTAACCCCTCACCTAAACACACTGTTTAAACTCAGCCTCTCCACAGGCTACGTGCCCGCAGAGTGGTGCACAGCAACAGTTATTCCACTCCACAAAGGTGGAGCCACAACAGACCCCAGGAACTATTGCCCTATAAGCCTGACTAGCTTGGTCTGCAAAGCTATGGAGCGCATCATCATGGATCTCATTAACAGAGACATTGGAGACCTCCAAACACTGGACCCTACCCAGTTCGGCTTTGTTAAAGGCAGATCATGCCTCCTAAACCTGGTGGACTTCTTTGACACAGTTACCAAGACTATAGATGAGGGAAAGGTGGTCCACACAGCCTACCTAGACCTCGCAAAGGCCTTTGACACCATTCCCCACTCAGGTATTATAGACAAGCTCGCCAGCCTGAACATAAACCCCTACGTCACGAGATGGGTTGCCAACTGGCTCACGGACAGAACCCACATGGTAAGAGTTGCAGGAGCTAGGTCTGACTCTAAACTGGTTGCAAGTGGTGTTCCCCAGAGCTCAGTCCTAGGACCCCACCTGTTTGACATATACTTCTCAGAGGTACAGGCAAGCACAGGAGGACTATGGCTGACCAAGTTCGCAGACAACTGCAAATTAAAGGCTATAATTGACTCTCCGGCTGACACAGACATCCTCCAAAAGGGTCTCACTGAGACAGATACCTGGTGTCAAAACCATGGCCTCTAGCTAAATGCCAGAAAGTGCATAGTCATCCCCTTTGGAAAAATCAAAGTACCCACAAACTACCACATAGGTGGTAGCCCCCTAAATACAGAAGATGTAATAAGGGATCTGGGGACCCAAGTAGATAGTAACCTCTCCTTTGATAATCACATTGCCAAAGTGGTTAGAAAATCCTTCTATGTGGCCCACCTAATCACAAAAGGGTTTGCATCTAGATTGAAAGAGGTCATTGGGCCCCTCTACGCATCACTCATCAGACCCATCATAGAGTACTATGTCCCATTTGGGATGTACCTTACAAGACACCTGCAACAACTGGAAAGACCACAGAAGTACCTCGCCAAGAGGATCACTGACCTCAAGCAGATGCCCTATGCAGCTCGACTGAAGAAACTCCAGCTGTACTCTGTTGCATACCGCCTCCTCAGAGGTGATCTCTGCCTGACATACAAGGCCATGTCCAACCTAGAATTGATGGAAATGCTCCACCTAAAGAAAACCATATCCTCTCAAGCCACACGCTCCAGGGATCTAAACCTCCCTGCAACAATAAATAGGACGTGCTGAAGGGATAAATTCCTGTCCCAGAGACTTTCCATGCTCTGGAACAAGATTCCAAACTACATTAGGCAGAGCTCCTCGCTAACCCTTTTCAAGAGAAACCTTGATGAGTGGATGGGACTCAGAAGTTTTACCCCAGGATCACTTCAATGGATCTGCTGGATAGATGCACAGGGAACTAATCTAAATGGAGGGCGAAAGCCAACACATTCCGGCTAGGCTTATAAATGTCTTTGGGCAGATAGCCTAGTACCTACCTATGAACATATTAGTAGCACTTAAAATAATACTCAGATACATTATCAGTGAACAATGCAGTATAGTAAATTATGCCAAGTAAGTACATTTTTGGCAAAATGCAATTTATAAAACTACAGAAAGGAATTGCTGGCTGTGGATAGCAAGAATGGGACACAATACACCTGAGGATGGTAGACCATAAATGAGGGAATTAAAAGACAAGAGTGGGGTCATGAAGTAAGACTCTACCTTTCTGGTGAAGATGGTAAGAGGAAGAAGTAGGTGAGCACTGGATGAAGTGCAAGAGAGAGAATGGAATTAATAGCAGGGGAGTTGGGTGCAGGGTTGAGGAAGATCACTAAAGGGATGATATAATGTCTCAGAGTGAACAATGTAGAGGAGAGAGTAGAGAGTTGTTGGTGAGAGGTAGGAGAAAGGGAAGACAGAAAAATTATGAGAAAGAAAACAAAGACTTTTATTACTTCATGCAGATCATCATCATACGTCATGTGCATGTGCTTGGTACACATGCAGTTTCCTGAACTTTTTGAAATGATTCAGAATTTGAATGTTTCTGATTTCATAAGGAAGGTTGTTCCAGAGTTTAGCAGTGTCACTGAGAAAAGCGAGTCATTGTGGTGCACACTGTATTAAAGACCCTGTCATGTTTCTAGGGCTCATTTCTAAGACTGCATGCTGGTGTGTATCACTATAATAGAAGAAAAAAGGGGATAGTGGCTTGGTGAGTTTGGCATTTGGTGTACTGGTTTCAGGCAATGAGCAGTAATGTAGTCTGTTGGTGTTGGACAATGAATATTGGTAAGGGCTATCCATTAATGGTCCTGCATGCTTGCCCTATTTTGTATTACTAAATAGTCTGCATTTTGTTGAAAAAATATATGTGTGTGTGTGTGTGTGTGTGTGTGTGTGTGTGTGTATGTATGTAATGATATGGGAGTTGGTTATCCCTAGGTGTGAGTTCTAATCCCACTACACATGATTGGATTTGCAGGGCAGCATTAGGGGGTGCTGCATTCCTGAGTGTGTTGTCCTATTAAAGAGATGTTAAACCAAGGTCCCATCTGCTTGAGTTGGTGGTAGCTCAGGTGGATGTAAAAGATTGCATGGCACCTATAAAAAGAGTAGAGGAATATCCCCAATGCCCTGGTTAAATTTAACCTGGTAGTAAAAATACCACTTTGGGCCTCCCCAGAAAAAAAGGCTACTAGCCTAGGGGGATTACCCCGGTAAACAAAAGATAAATTTAAAAAAATTGAAAAAGAAATAGACAGTATACTTAGCTTCTGATTTGTTTTTCATCCCATTATGAATGCTTATGGCGAATTGCAATTTTTGGACTTTGTAAACTTCAAGGAGCTTAACACTGTCAGCTCCTTTACCTAAGGAGCAAGAAGATGAGTGTATCTTGAGGCTGTTGGATAGGGCAGGGTAGGGTAGGGATGAGAGAGTTGGTAGAGAAAAGGCTTTAGTTTTTCCGCTTAAGTAAAATACCTGATATGGATGGCAAAACCTAAAACTTGGTGAAAGTGGTTTGCAGGTGGTTGGTGATATAAGGTACTGTGAAAACTCAAAAGAGGAGAGGTGGGTTATCTTTATATTTATGAGGATAGTGGAGTGGAAATTGGGCCACATATTGTTAATAAATATGCTGAAAATGAGGGAGCCCAGTAGAGATCCTTGGGAAACTCCTATGGTTTGTGAGAAAGACAGGTCAAGTATATTGACTGTGGGAATTATGAGTAGTTTTTAAACCATTTTACTGCATTACTGATTTATGGACTCAAGTTATGAACCAGCTTATGATACTATGGCCTCCCAGAAACCTGACTGCTGTAACCCCATATTGATGTTTTCTAATTTCCCAATACACAGATACATAGACTGATAGAAAAGATAATATAAGGAAATAAGATTGTGGATTATTTCTGGAGGAGGTTAATGACTCTGGCTCTAAGAGGAAGTTCATTCAATAATTTCATAGACAGAGTTAAAGAAAACCTAAATAAAAATGCAATCATGGGAAAAGAGGGGGGTTATGCCGAGCCAAGACAATTTTAGATCCATTAACCTATAATAATAATGAGTTATGCAATATACCTATCATATTTTTTCTATTACTGATATTTATTTTTGTGTTGTGCTGTGTTCTCATATCTGATGTTGTCTCCCTCAGTGATATGTTCAAATAAAACCAGATCATACATTGCCTTAGACATCAGGCAGAGGTCACCTCTAAGTAAGCTATAAGAAACAAAATGTAATGACTATCCCTGAAGTCTTTCTAAATAGTTAATTGACCCTATGATTTTTTTCTTCTAGTAGGGAATCTTTGTACCTCTTACAATTGTTTCTGATGTTTTGTTTAAAGGGGTAAAACACACCACTGTATTCAGTTGGTCAGATCAGTAAGTTATAATGAGGCACAGTGATTTCCCTGAAATGACTAGCTATGTCCTTTAGAATTGCATGTAATATAATATATGTTTTGCTGACTTTGATAGATGCACACTAGTTAAAGTGCACATTGTGGTCTACAGTTTTCCCTAAACTTTTAATAAAGGCAGATTTTTTTGTAATTTGACCAGTTATTTTGTAATCAAACTTAATGGGTTACTTTTCTATATTTTATGATGTTATATTAACTGATATAAAACTGAGGTAATTTCTACCATACTGGTTGTATATTTTCAAGTAGAAAATCTTGATAACTGTGCAAAAGTTTATGGGTGTAACTATTTTCCAAGTTTGTAGTCACTGGCATTTTTGGTTATTCATATCTCACTTCCCACATTTATTCATGAAAAAATAACTCAAACAGAGGTGACCCCAGTACAGATCACCGTGGGACATGACTGGTAACCTCCATTTGAATACACAGGTAACTCTCTCTCATTATGATCAATTCTGCCTTACTGCTTTACCAGTGTTTTACTCATTAAATTATATATGAATTGATATTTAGCACAATTTGTCAGTTATCCTCTTATGTCAAGTAGTGTTAAATACTTTATTAAGGTCAACAGAGATGTTATGCATTCTCATCCCTTTATAAAGTGCTACTGTTTTTACCTCTTTAAAGAACGTGACAAGATTAAAAGTGCAAGATCTCCCCTGAACAACTCCATCCTCTTCCACGTCTAACAAAAATAGGTCTATTCTGTCATTTTGGATACACTTCATTTTGGCTCTGCCCATGTTTACATAGAATACTGGTCAGGTTAATGGGTTTAAAATTCTCTGGGTCAACATAATCCTACCCCCCCCCTTTCTATGAATTTATACCACTACAGCCTACGACCATAGATCAGGAATGGATTCCCATGTTAACATTTGTATTTCCATTTTCTGTAATTCTATATGAGAAATTAATAGGTATGTTTTTGGTGCCATGGAAATTGACCTTTTAATTTAAATTGTGATAGTAGTTTTCATTGCTGTAGTTATATCAGTAATGTCTTCCTTTGCCTGTGTAGCAATTTTCTTTTTGCAAATATATTCATTATGAACCATGGCTGGGTTGTCACATAAATATTTTTTCTGTTTCAGTTTTCTGATGTATTCAAAGAGTACTTTAAAGTATTGCATTACAATACATTAATTAGAGTCAAGAAATAAGCAGACTAGATTTTACATTGTTATGGTAAGCAAGTCCATACTGAAAGCATTAGAAAGATCTTCAAAAAGATGCGAACCTACTGTATTACCACTGTAAAGGTTGTTATGGACATATGTTGTAAAAGGCAGGAAAGGCAATGTCCATGCAGTGCCCTGAATGAAAAAAACATGTGTAGGAGACAGAAATTTTTGGACTTCAAATTAAGCCATGAGTTGAACATGAATGCAGCATTCAGGGACTGATATTTGGCAAGGTGAGAGCAGAGCTGTGAGTGATAGTCTGAAAGGTCAACACAAACACCTGCTGTAGTAAGTGGTTTAATAATAGAGGTTGTCCAGAGTTTCAGGATATGTGATTCAATAACACAGAAGTTGTTTTGTACAGGGACTAGATATGTGACAGTCTCAGATGAGAGTTGTAGGTAATTTGCTGGAAGATTATTAGTTGCTAGTGATATGGCTAGCAGTTTGGAAAGGTGTTTTTAACTAATGCTATGAGCATGGAAGACAGATGAAAGCTGAGAGGTTCTATGGTATATGAAGGGGGTGCATGGACTTACTGTTCAATACAGCATTGTAATCAGTAACCCTTAGATAATGCTTAAAGAAACTATTTGCAATGTCAAGTCGCGGTAGGTCAGGTTGAAAGCACAGCTGAGTCCTGTTCATAGATCATAACATTTCTGTTTTATATTGAAATGAAATTTATTTTTATGCTTGTTCATTTGGCTGAAGAAGAATTTATTTTGTTGTTAATTATTTTGCGATTTCATATTGCTGCTCCATTCTCTGTATTGTTGATGTGTGTGGGTGTGTGTGGGGAGGTTGTATCTAGAAGTTCACAGCTCCATCATATTAGGACATGAGGGCCTTAATATCAGTGTTAAACTAGGAAGCAAATTTGGATTCATTTTATATTGCTCGGGAGCCAAGCTTTAATGGATGCCATAAATGGGGTGGTTAAAATACTTTTCTGCATGCTCTACATTAACAGATATAGGTGACAGTTTCAGTTTTTGAGAAAAGATATAAAAGAAATGCTGTGAAACATGTCCGCGCAAACTGATGTTGTACTGCAGTTTTAGTATATGCCCATACAGCACCAAGTATGTGGGGGGTCACTCAAACAGTCTGACATAATGCCTGCCTCGCCAATGTGAATGGGATAGAAGTTAGGATCCAGTCAAGTATATTGTTCTGGTAAGTAACATTTGTCAGATCTCTTAGTGTTGATTGTGATCTGGGCAAGGCAGCCAGGCTGTATAGGTTGACTGATGGGTGAATGAAAAGTCTGTAACTAAAAACAGGCAGTAATGATGCCATCAAGTATTATTAGTTTCCCTTTTGCCGTGTGCTGACTTGTGTAGGTCCAGATCAATATATTGATTCATCCTAATATCAGAATCAGTGATTGCTAGTGCCCTCCTCAAAAATCACATTTATCTGTGGGAAGGTTAGCTTGCTATTCAGCCATGCTGATGGAAGTGTTATAGCTCTAATGGCCAGTAAAGAAATATTGTTCAGTAAAGTCAATTGTTCTCAACATTAAAGGCATATTTTCAACAAATATGTCATAATTTCCATCACTTCAACAACGTTATGGCTCCTTTGCTTTGAGTTTGATTTACAACTGCAGGTGAAGAGAAGAAGAACAGCAACAGTGTGCAGAGAAGATGTGAAAGAGTCAAAACTATTACACTGTGTGTTGTTTCCTCATGATCATCTTTTTGGAGTAAACCATTTTCTTAACAGTGTACATAGTTGAGATAAACACATGAAAATGACAAAGCCATGCCTCTATAGTTTACATACTGATCATCGTTTTCTGCATTTAAACATGTTTGTTTTTTTACTGTTAAAAACATATACTTCTCAAACCATCATGTTATTTGAGTCTTCCTAACTAACATAACTTACCAGTCAATGACAGGTAACATACAAAAGGATACACTGGTATGGGTTTCCGGTAATCATTTTAAAGTGCTATATATCTGTTCCCCATGATTGCAAACTTAATACACAAAGACAAACTTCCAGATTAGCATGCAAGCAAGCAAACTTCACAGTGCAGGAAAATCTGGCAATATTTAGTAAAAGTGAAAAACAACCCACTTTGAAACCCCACATTTTACTTTGTCATATAAAATGCTGCACTTTTTACATGTCTTTTGTAAACATGCCCTGAGGTCCATAACTCTGGCAACTTTATTGTTGCTTTACTTTCTGTGTGATTTACAACTGAGAAAAAGGAGTGTGTGGTTATGATAGCTTGCAAAAGAACATGCAATAATGTCAAAAACCACAATGCTGTATCTTGCTTCCCCATTATCGTATTTTTAGTAAATCATTTTTATTATAAAAGTATAATTAAGTATGACATTATCGAGAACTTTCTTTTTAAACACATAACTTACCAATTATTTATAACTCTACTGAAAAAGAATATAAACAGTGTTTGTGTGTGTGTGTGTGTGTGTGTGTGTGTGTGTGTGTGTGTGTGTGTTTGTCTCAGTCTCAGTCTGAAAAGTTTCAGAACCATAATTCTTTATGTTGTTTTCCCATGAATATTTTTCTAGGAAAACATTTTTGCTTATTAAAAGGAAATATACACTTGTCAAAGCATGTCATTAACTGGAGCCATCATCTTTAACTATGTGACTTAACCTTTGATGAAATGTAACATATGAAAGTATATGTATATTCCTTGGGATCATCTTAAAATGTTGTATATCACTTTCACAAGACTACAAACTTGACCACATAGGCAGGCTCACAGCTCAGCTCATCCACAAACATGCTTTTTATCTGATAAGAAAATCTGTCAGTATTCAGTAAGAGTAAGAGACATTTAACTCTGACCCTCATTTGATTTTGTCAGATAACATGCTGTACCAATGACTGTGCTCAGCAAAGATGTAATGAGTTCCATCACTTTGGGCACTTGATTTCTCCTTTATTTACAAGTGACAGCTTGCAGAGAACATGTGGAAGCATCAACATCATGATGGTGTAAGTTACCTCTCTGTGATTATATTTTTATTCAGTAAAACTTTTTATGACATTATTGCCACCTGGGATCTTTAATTGTGGGCCTTTCCAGATTTTTACAACTCCAGAAAAAGAGAAGAAAATAACATGCATGGTTGTGATGACTTGTAGAGAACATGTAATAGTATCATTTCCATAATGTTGTATTTTAATTCCCCACAATTAGCTTTTTTAATTCTACAAAACATTAAAAATATTGTGGATGGTTATAACAACTTACAAAGGATTTGTGACTCATCAGAATAATACTGCTATATGTTGTTTCTCCCTGAAACTTTCATTAATTCCCCTAGAATGATATAACTGCAATTAGTGTAGGCATTTCAGTCAGGTTCTGGAAATATTACAATAATGTTCCAAATACTGCCATTTTAGCTGGAATTTGGATCTATTTCAGTTGATCGATGAACAATGTTGTTGAAACTCACATGGTCAAAACCACATGATTGACAATGCAGTTCGTTGATCAATGGAAACAACACAAAAACAATCCCCTGTACCACCCACCTGCAAATTTTTTATATATATATATATATATATATATATATATATGAAATATATATATATATATAATATATTTATATATATATATATAGATATATATATGTATATATATAGATATAGAGATATATATGTATATATATATATATATATATAGATATATATATGCATGTATATATATATATATATCTGTATAGATATACCAACTCTAAGATTGTACTATAGTGGGGAAAAGATTACATTCCCCAATCCCTACTGTATCACAATCTCAGTCAAAACTGACAATGAACTGCATTGCCGATCATGTGGTCTTGACCATGTGGGTTTGTTTGGACAATGCCATTCATCAACCAGTTGAAACAGATCCCTGAAATTTACAGATATGTTATGAGGGTTCAAATTAATATTTAGAATTTAAGGTTCTGTATTTTCCAAAAAGAATTCCAGTCAGTAAGTTATATGTTGCTCATCTCTTTGTTTTCTATGCATCCTAAATATATATATATATATATATATATATATATATATATATGTATACTTTCTACTGTTACATCTTTTCTAACTATATTTATAATGTAATCATTCATAGTTTGTTTTCTACTTTTACTGACTGCTGACAAAGATTAAATAATGAATTCTGGATGTATTACTAATTTGTTCTTAATTTCTAATGTAGCCATCTGTCTGTTTTGGTAAAGTGTCAGCATTGAGTAAACATCCTACATATTACTTATAAGGAGTTGTAAAATATGAATGCTATTCTGTATTTTATCATTTATTCATTTATTTATTGACATTTGATTACCAGGAGAGTCTGACTGGGTAGGATCCCATTTTCAGTGGAGGCCTCAAGAGAAAAGCTCCAGAGTATTACAAAACATTTTTAAGAACAATACGTTTACAGTTTTTATAAATAATACAAAAATCAACTACAGTTTAAATAATCATACCAAATTAGACATAATATGAAAACATTAGTTAAGAGTAGATACAAGTTATATGACAATGATTTAATAGTTAGATAAATGTTAGCCAGTTTATAGAAAAAATAAAGGCAAATTTGTATAACGCAAACAGGAATTGCAATATGAAGTGAGATAAAAGCAAGCTTATGGTATATTTAGAAAGAAATCATGTGAGACAAATTGACAGAAGTAAGGGAATGAGTGAAGATGGGAGAGTAAGGAGATGTAAGGTATGAATAGGGAATAGGTACTTGTTCAAATTTAGGGATATAGTTTATCCTGGTGTTGAGCAAGAACAGAGCCAGTTTTTGGGTAGGAAATCTTTCAGAATGATTTTGAAAGCTAGAAGGGGGGGGGAGCATTGACCTGATGGATACAGGTAATGAGTTCCATTTCTTAGAAACATGGTATGGGTACAGAAAATGATCAACAGATTTGATTGGTTTGTGGACAGACAGGAGTTTTTGATCATTGGGTTGTAATGACTGACTGGGAACATAGTTATGTATAGTGTTATTTAGTGTTGGACAAGTAGGTGGATTCTGTATAATTTATAGGTAGTAAGAAGCTGTACAGATATTAGTTGATGGGGTAGTTCTAACCAATTTAGGATTTTTAGTACTATGCAATAGTGGGTTTTGAAAGGGTATTCACTGCAAATTTAGCAATTTTGTTATAGCATTGTTCAAGTTTTGATTTTTGTGATGCATGAAGGTTAGTAAGGATGGGAGCACCATAAAAACGTGTGGGGGTGAAATAAGTAGTGGCAAGTGTAGCTTTAGTTGTGTCATTGAAAAAAGTTTTTGGCTCTATGAAGTATCCCTAGTTTTTGATAAGTTTTTCTTATGCAGTTTTGTATATGTAGGTCAAACTTAGGATTGCCACCCACTATCATCCCTAATAATTTGCTATGAGAAGTGACTTCAATAGTTGTATTATCAAGAAAGAAGACTTTGAATTTTGTTTTTTCATTAGAGATGGGGTTTGGGGAAAAAGTAGTAGTTTGTTTTTTAGGGTTGAGCATGAGTTTTGAGTTACTGTTAAAGCTTCTTGAGTATTTTTTGCAAGTGAGGCATGTTTTCATATGTGCAGATGTGTGTGGAGTCATCTCATACTGTATTAGGGAGGCCTGCTGTGTGGATGTGTGGAGGGTGTTGGTGAGAATGTTAAAGAGGAGTGGACTAAGCCTATTGCCTTGTGGTACACCTGTGGTGACTGGGAGGTATAGAGAGACGTGGAATGACATTTTACTCACTGATACCTATTAGTTACGTAGCTTTTGAACAACAGAAGGGTGGGCTGAGAGAGACCTACTGATAGCATTTGAAGTAGGAGTTTCCTGGGACAAACTGTGTTGACAGCTTTAGACAAGCATAAAAATAAGGAGGAGACTAGTTTGCCATTATCTCAAGCTTTATTGACAGTATCTATTTAGGTCAGAAGTGCACTGTTAGTACTGTGGGAATAATGGAAGCCAAATTGTGTGTGTGTGTGTGTGTGTGTGTGTGTGTGTGTGTGTGTGTGTGTGTGTGTGTGTGTGTGTGTGTGTGTGTGTGCGTGTGTGTGTTTAGGGGGGGATAGGAGCTCTTTCTGCAGGAGATACTTTAACAACTGATTTTGAATACATTTTTCAAGTATTTTGGAGAAGGGAGATACGATTGCTTTTAGGCCTAAAGTTAGTAATGTCTGTTGAATTTCCTCTTTTGTGCAGAGGGATAACATGTGACTTTTTTCTAAAAAGAGAAGGATGTGGGATTCCTGGATTAACCTATTTATAAGGATTGATGCAGGATAGGCAATGCTATTAGCTGCTATTTTAAGGTACTTGCTTGGAAGGTCATCAGCTGACGTAGAGCATGATTTGAGTTTGTTTGAGTTGTTGATAGAATATGGGCACAAATTTGAAGGTGAAAATGGATATGGTGATATGTGGCTGTTGGGCAGGGTTAGTACTAGATGTTGAGGAATCCTTGGTTAGAGATACTATACTATCTATGAAATAAGAGTTGAATTGTTTTGCGGTTTTGAGTGATGAGTTATTGGGAGAGGGTTAGGGTTGAATTTATGGTTGGGATGCAAAATTTCTTTAATGGCTGTCCAGAATTTTTTAAGGTTGTGTTTACTGTTATTCTGAAATTTATTATTGTATAGTTTTTTTTCTTCATTAATTTGCTTTTATATGATTGCGAAGCATTCTGAAATTTTCAAGATATTGTGGTATTTTATATTCTTTCCATGCTTTTTCTGCATCCTGCATTAGCATTCTATTCTTTTTGGATAGCTTAATTGCATTATTTGTTTTTATTGTCTTCCTTCTGGGAGGTGCAAAACTATTTAGGCTATTCAGGAAAGTTGTAGATAAAGAGACTTGTAGGCTGGAAATTAAAATACTTGAAATTCATTACAAACCACAGATTTAGGTAAGCGCTTTTGAGGCAGTCCTCTTCTTCAGACCTTAATACAGAAATAAATTAGCACACAAGGTTTAAATAAAACCAATAACCAATAAAAATTCTTTAAAAATCAGTGACGCAACCCTCTTTTTTTCAAGAGAGGTTTTAAAGATACAGCACTGTTAAGACCAGGTGATAAGTATGCTTTAAAGTCCACTATCCACCTTAATTCAGCATATTCAGTTTCATTGTTAATATCACCTTCTCTAAGGCTCACATTCATTTTTTGCAAGACCAAGAATTTAACATTGTGCTGATCACCACAGTCTAAGACATGCTTATCTAATGCATTAGTAAGTTTGCCGTTCCTGATATCATTAAAATGTTCCATCACCCTTTCTTTCATAGTTCTATTGGTTTTACCAATATAGAATGCACTACAAAGATTGCACTTAGCAAAATACATAATGTTTTTGAGGCATTGAGAATATGCAACAACATTTGGTCCACCTGCATGATTTTACACCCTGTGCATCAGAAACCTGTAGAGTTTTTATTTTATGCAGATTGTTCTAATAAAAACATTGTGTATTTTGCTAAGTGCAATCTTTGTAGTGCGTTCTATATTGGTAAAACCAATAGAACTATGAAGGAAAGGGTGATGGAACATCTTAATGATATCAGGAACAGCAAACTCGGTACCCATGAACTGCCATATAGGCGGTAGCTCACTAAACACTGAAAGTGTGATAAGAGACCTCGGGACACAGGTGGATAGTAGTCACTCCTTTGATAACCACATCACTACAGTAGTCAGGAAATCCTTCTACATGGCACACCTCATCACAAAAGGGTTCTCCTCTAGAAAAAAGGCCATGACTTTGACACCAAGCATCTGTCTGTGTGAGGCCCTTTTGTAGAATGTCTACATCATTAGGTGATTCTATTATGGCTCCCAGTTTGCAGTCATCTGCAAACTTTGTTAGCCAAAGACCTTCTATGTTGGCCTGCACTTCCGAGAAGTAGATGCCAAACAGGAGAGGACCCAGGACCGAACCCTGTGGTACTCCACTCATCACTGGTCTGAAGTTGGACTTGGAGTCAGCTACTTTTACTGTGTGGGTTATGTCAGTGAGCCAGTTGGCCACCCATCTTCTCACATAGGGATTTATGCCCAGTTTAGTGAGTTTATCTATAATTCCAGAGTGGGAGATGGTATTGAAAGTCTTGGCAATGCCAAGATAGGCTGTGTGCACTACCTTGCCCTCGTCTATGGCTCTAGTGACTGCTTCAAAGAAGTCAATCAGGTTTAGTAGACATGAGCTACCTTTTACAAACCCAAACTGACTGGAGTCCTGGGTTTGGAGGTTACCTATGTTTGTTTATAAGCTCCAAGATGATACATTCCATGGGCTTGCAGACCAGGCTCATCAGGCTAATGAGGTGGTAGTTTCCGGGGTCCATGGTGGCACCCCCTTTGTGGAGTGGGATAACCGTTGCTAAGTACCATTCAGTAGGCACATAGCCTGAGGTATGTACCTAGGTATGTTATGGTGTATAAGATGAAGGCAATTCAGAGTTTTTCCTGATAGATTTGTATGGCGGGCAACAGGATACAGTTTACAAGGAATATACTAGGGGTATGGGGCATGTTGGATTTTACAAGACATGTGGTGAATGAATATGACTCAGAGATTATGAGGCTTGCTAAACAGAGAGTTAGCACAGGTGAAGTGAGAGGTAATGGAAATGGTAAGGGCTGGGGGCTGTTTTGATAAGGGGAAAACACCAGATACTTACGTTAAAGGATGAGTTGGGGATACAAGGAGTTCAGGGAGTTTAAATGAGGAGAGGTTACCTGGCTGACATACAAGCTGGAGAAAGTTCTGGGGAGTAGTAAATGTAGTAAACTCAGAAAGAACCATGCTTTAAAGTGAGAAAAGAAGAATGTAGAGCTATATGTTAGGATTTTGATGACACGGTAAGTCAGGAAGGAGCAAGCTCTGTGACATAGAAGGATAAAGCCCTGACTATGATGCAGTCAGCTACGTTTGACTGGTGGCTCTGGTGTCTATAGAGACTGGCTAGGGACGGTGAGAGTTAGTGGCTACTGCAGGCTTGCCCATCATGGGATGTAGGGAGGCAGCTCTGTCTAACCAGATAGGTGGCACCTAGTGGGACCACTAAGTATTTAACCCATAGAGTTCCAAACTGGCAGAACAAACTCTACCCTAATGCACCTGCAATAAGTAGCCAAGGGGGAAACCTAGCATTTGGAGGCATGCTTTTCCTAGGGAGGTAGTGGCCATGGACTCAAAGGAGCCAGTGAGGAGGAGGAGGAGGAGGTTGCTCCCACTGGAGGATGATAAGTTGCCCCAGGACCAACAAGCTAGCCAGCTCACTACTGTCTGAGTCTCAGTGAGGAAGAGTGGGCTTATGGGAGCTGCCAGGCAGGATCAAATGGGCTCTAGGGCTGCTGCCTAGCCTGAGAATACCTGTCTCTCATTCTGTTGGAATGAATGGTCCAAATGGACAAAACTACTGCAGCCTTCAGGCAAAGTTCTAGGGAAAGAAAAAAAAGGATGGGTCAGGAAAGGATTATAAGGCTGTGAATGAGCTGGGAGGGGGAGAGTGAGGTATTTAGAAAATCTGATGTGAGAAGATACAGGCTAGGTTTGTACTCAGCTGAGCAAAGTCAGCACAGTAAAAAGTATGTAGGTGAGATTTACATAAATGGTATAAGACCTTATAAAGAGGGATTGTTTTATGGAAGAAGTTGCTATTAGAGACATGGAGATGTTGGGACATGCAGCCTGCATATGTTATAGTTTGTAAAGATTTAAGACAAGAGTGAAATGAGGTGATCCAGGTAAGGGATAAGGTTGGAAGCAAAAAAACTGTGATGCCAGTGGTGGCTGTTCCTATCTGGGGTGGTGCAGATTGGAAATATGTAGTTGTTAGGGAGCAGAATGGAGATGCAGTTACTAAAGCACAGGGTTAAGAGAGACTGAGCCACTGTAAAATGCATAGCTAGTAAGCCAGATTAACAGCAGCATTGGCTTGTGGTTAAGGAAGTTAGTAAGAAGAATGGAGTGGGAGAGATGTAAACTAAGATGGAGGTGTGTGACAATGGTACGATAGTTATTTGTCTTTGGGATACAATTGTGGGAGTATCTCTGTGTGATTCCAGGGGTGCTTTTGTCTATTTCCATATACAACACAGATCTAGTAAAAGTAATAGAGACGGATTATTATGTTTTTATTATTATTCATTTATTAACCAGCTACTCCTACAGGCAGAAGTCTATTTTTAGAGACAACCCAGGATCACTGTATGGTTAAATGATTTGCTTAGAATCACACAGCAATCAGAGGCTGAAGGAATCAAGCCCTGGACTACAGGATGAAGCTCTTTAGCAACACATCGCCATAAACGTTTGCACTAACTTCCAGACTTTCACTGATAGGAATAACTCTCATCTGTCCAGAATTTTGCAGAATGTCCAGATTCTTGTCTCATAGTTTTGGTCTGTACCTAATAAACTACTGCCTATTTGGTTATCCTTTTAATAACCAGATATGCTTCCCGGGAATTCTTTCTAGTAAAAGGACCAATAAAAGTGGATTATTCTGAGGGAGGGAAAATAGCTCTTTTGTTGTATTGTATAATGTGCCTTCTGAAAATGTATGCTAATATAAAACCTGTTATCCTAACAATTTTATAAGTTTGTAAGAGCAATATTTAAAATCTGTCCCTGATTTTTGGCCTTTGTTCTCCCAGTATTTTTGGCTTTACCAAGTATTCTTATATTGAAAGGTTGACAGATATGCTCATAAGGGAAAGAATGTTAGGTGACTTGGGTTACTATGCAAATAACATGCTTAATTGCATTGCACGATTAACTGAGTAGTAAGACCTGCTAGGTAAAATGCCACTGGTAAGTTACTGTAATATTTTTTAACATGGCAACCCTTTCATGGCATACAGAATATTATGAGTTACACTGCTAAATACATGAGAAAGGAATGTCCATATCTACTTAAGAAGTGCTTTGCTAGTTAGTCAAATTAAAGTGCACCTGAAAGGAAATGCATAACTTATGTTATGTGTTCTTTTCTTTTTCTTTTTTTTATTTAGTGGTTTCTTACTAAAAATGATTTAAAAGATGTTCACAGTTTAATGGTGATACCTAATGACTGACTATGATCCCAGATCAAATGTGCTCACAACCATTATAAATACCCTAAAAGTTGGTGTTAGTACCATAGCCAGCTTCAATTGACATTGTTGACACAGAACTAGTGCTGGAAGTAGAGGGACTCTACACTCCATATGCCGTTGTCAGTTATGGTGGTCAATGTGTTTGACAGTGAAAGTCAGACTTTGCAGTACAAACACTTGTGACTGGGGCATTAATGTGTTGTGGACAGACAGATTTACCACAGTGGTGCACAATTACATATACAGATATAAATAGCCATTTCTCTGTACCTATCCCCCAATCATCTGTTATTCTTGATATTTTGATAAAAGTAATACTACTGATCATTATCTGTAGTTATTACATAAATATATTTATATTTTTTCAATTACGCATATTACATTCCCTCATTGCAGAGCCAGTATTGAAAGCTACACTGAGATACTGCTTTAACTCACTCTGTCACTAAATTACTATGAAACAATACAGCTACAACTATCTGACTAGTCCATTTTGTTGATTTTTGAAAACTAATCACAACAACATTATTTTGTCTCAATACTGATTTTTTTCATTCATTCATTCATTCATTCATTTATTTATTTTTCCAGTAAATTACTTAATATAGTTCATGACTATGGGGAACTCTCCTGTCATTTAGTGGGTGCAGGGTCGGGAACATACTCCTGAGCAAGGTGCCAACCCATTGAAGGATACACACACATACTCAAGCATTGTGGCATTCAAATATCCATCCATCCATCCATGCTTATAAGTCACGGCTAACCCTTTTAATGACCTTGTCAACAGCCACCTCCATCCACAAGATCTACTAGGCAAGGAAGTATGGAAGTAGATTGTCAGGCCTTTCTTACACACACGCACACACCCGCACATTCACATGTACAGACACAAACACACACAAACCCATGAAAAATTTATAACTCACCAATCTATTCATTGCTTATCTTTCGAGTGTGATAGAAAACTGGAGTACCTGGAGAAAACCAAAGTGAACACAGGGAGGACATGCAGACTCTGCAAAGAAGGCACCCCGGCTGAGAACAGAACCAGAAACACTCTTGCTGTGAGTTGACAATGCTACCCAGCATACCATTGTGCTGTCCATATCTATGGGCATTTTGAAGAGCCTGGCTTTGTCATGTAGAGAGTGATGGGGCTGTAACTGTGATAAACAGAGGACGCCAGCAAGTGTTGGCAGTTGCCACATCCAAATAAATTTATTACCATAGGAAGAAAAATCCCCCTAGGATTCAGGTTGTAAAAAACATTACAGAACCATCAAACCGGTTTCGGCTCCTCAGAGCCTTCTTCAGTGAAATAAAGAATAAAAAGTCAGAGTATCAAAATACATCCATATATATAGATGAACCATACATAAAGACCAATCACAACACAGTATTAACTATTCTTACAATTGGTCATTAAGGCCTGGTGAAAACAAAGCTCCAAGTTTTATAATCCATTTTCTCTCCTTGGAGCTAAGTAATTCCTGCCAATACTGTTTATCCTTGCATTTCCCCTTAATACAATCAATAATGACAAATTTAAAAGAAGCTGATGCATGTTTTAAACAATGTTTATATAGTGCATTGCTAATACGTTTGTTTTTAATATCACTCAAATGCTCACAAATTCTAAGACGAAAGGCCCTGGAGGTTTTTCCAACATAAAAAGCAGAACAATTACAGGTCACCAAATAGATGACCCACTCAGTGTTACAATTAGCCCAAAATTTGATGTCAAAAACATCTGAAGTGTTTTTGCTGCTAAATTCACAGGTACGTGAAACACGAATACAAAAAGAACAATGTCCACAGGGTATACATCCAACAATAGGTTTGCCTGAAATAGACAACTGGGTTGAAGCAGGAAAATCCAAACCAATTTTCTTATAATGACTAAATTTAGAGCCAGTGGTCTGTCCCCTTCTAAATGAAAAAGAACATTTGTCTGGAAGTAAAGAATTAAGTTTGTGATCAGCTTTAAGAACATTCCAATGTCTGTCTATAATATTTTTGAAACCCTGTGTGTTACGTCCATACGTAGTCACCAAACGTAAAGGTTGTGGCTTAATAATATTGTTCTTATCTCTGTATGATAATAAATCTTCTCTATTAATATTAGACACAGACCTTTTGGCTAAATGCACAGTACCTGGATGAAAACCTTTCCTAATAAATCTGTGTGTCAGATCATCCTGGGCCTCAAGAAAGGATTGTTGGCTAGAACAGATTCTTCTGGCTCTTAAAAATTGGGATTTAGGTATATTTTGGATGACATGTTGTGGGTGGAAGCTGGTAGCATGTAATAATGAATTAAATTCTGGAAATTTCCTGAACATCCTGGTTGACAAAGTGTTATCCTGATTTCTGATAATTTCAACATCAAGAAACACTATCCTCGACAGATGGCAGGTAAGCTTAAATTCAATCCCCCATATATTATCGTTAAGATATTCAAGAAACTCCATAAGATAATGTTCATCAGCTTTCCACACCAACCAACAGTCATCCAAATAACGACGCCAAATGTCCATCTCACACATATAGATATTATGGTTGTGATCATAGATGACAATTTCTTCTATATAAGCCATAAAAAGATCTGCATATATGGGTGCAAAGGATGCACCCATAGCAGTACCCTTTATTTGCCAATAACAAAGATTTTGAAAATAAAAAAACGTTACTAGACAAAAGATATTCTGTAAGGCATACAAGAAATGTATTAAATCCAGGTTGGTATAAACCTGATCTAGCCAACCAATAATCCAACGCTTGTAGACCTGCCCAGTGTGGAATGTTGGTATAAAGAGAGGTGATATCCAAAGTGCATAATAGCCAATGTGATTCAAGTTGAGAATTATTAATAATATCCAAAAATTGGGTGGTGTCTTGGATTCTGGCTCTAATAAAGCCCAATAAAGGTTTTAAATATTGGGTTAAATATTCAGACAATGGTTCAGTAAGAGACCCATGTCCAGAGACAATGGGTCGACCTGGTGGATTTGTGGCATGTTTATGGATCTTAGGTAACAAATATAAATATTGTTTCTTAGGTGAATCAACCATTAGTTGTTCTATAATAGGTTGCGTAATGATACCCTCCTCCACTGCCTGAGTCAAAAACTGGCCAATTTGGCGCTGGAAGTGGGGTGAGGGATCCAAAAACATCTGCCTATAATATTGTTTGTCACCCAATTGCCTCATAGCCTCACTGTCATAGACAGCCTTATCCAGTACCACCACCGCTCCACCTTTATCAGCTTGAACAATCACCAGATCTTTATTGTTAATAAGCTCATCCAAACTAAGTATTTCTTCAACAGACAAATTGTTGTGAGAAATGGGAAAGTCCTTAAGATGACAATGTATATCCTGAAGGACATTTTTCTGAAATACCCCCACTAGATGTGACATAGGTGGATTAAATGTCGATTTTTTAAACCTAAAATCACAAGATGTATCACAAGATGTATCACGAACAGTGTTATCAAAGAACAAGTTCAGATTCAAAATACGACAAAAATTTATCACATCCTGAGCCAATGATTGTTCAGAAACAAAAAACCCAGGGACAAAATTAAGCCCGTTGTTTAATAATTTAAGTTGTGCATTAGTCAAGTCAACAGACGAAATATTATGGACATTGAAATTGGAAGTTAATGTTGTGTCATAATTTTCAAAAGCGCCTCCAGACTTTGTTTGGATGTTTCGTTTCTTATGTTTCCGCCCCCCTCGTCTGTATCTAAATTGGGAGGATATAAAGAGTTATCCCTTTTAGCCTTAGGTGACCCTCTCTAGAATGTGTATCCAGTTCACCTTCTGTATTTGAAGAGGTGTCCTCACCAGAGGTGCCATTAGAAAAACCAAAATTTTTCTTAAGAATTGATTTTGGCCTTTTTCTTTTGGGAGTGGATGACCTCTTATCATACTTGTTCTCATCTCTGGGTAATCTAAAGGAAACATTCTTAGATGTATCAAAGGGTTTACCCCTCTCATAATCACCTACATCCCTAAGAAATTTTTTAATTTTCCTGTCCTTTAAAGTACTTTCCATTTTAGACAAATCCGTAGTAAGTTTTTTGACCTGTGTCATAAATGAATCACAAGTTTCAAACTTGTTTGTCTCCAAACAGACAGTTTCCAAATCTTTAACACCTTGCTGCACCTTACATTCATAAAAATTGGCCAAAGCATCCACAAATTTAGAAGAGGCCAATTGTTGAATATGACCCCAATCCTCAATGAGCTGGTCATCAATATTAGAGACCAAAGGTTGTACCTTGACCCTAAGGCCCCGTGGAGTAATGTGTTTCTGCTGATATGCTTTAAATAAACGTAGATGCCACACATTGGTCCTAACCATCTTCATATTCTTACCCAATTTATTAAAGAATAACTCACATTGTGCGTCCAAATCAGATCCAAAAACATCAGTAATGGATGACGAACCATGCTTGTCAAAACCAAACACAGATAAGTCATCCATATCTGAAGATAAACCCTGTATAATGGGTGAAAGTGCCATGTTTCGAACCTCAGAATTGAACCCAACCAAACCAAAAAGTATATATCATGAAATGAAAACAAAAATATCACCAAATAAAGAATGACCCGCTGATATCCAAACTGGCACAAAAATGATATATCATATATTTTCAAGCCTAAATGGCTAAGAAAATATCTAAACAACAATCCAACAAAAAATTCAAAATTATCCAAAAAAAGACCGTTATACACCAAATACCAATAAATGAAATACTCTATAAACTCACTTGGTATTGTGTATAAGTCTTATGGATCAATAACCAAATGTGTAAACCAATACAATAGAGCAGCCAAACCGACCTAACAGATTCACTGAAGTCGTATCACTGCGTATTGGTATGGACATGTCCAAAAGAAACAATATATGATGTAATCATATACTCCAAAAGGCCAATTGTAAGCACTACCAAACCACATAAAGTGTAAAATACCAAGAAGCGTGTCTTTACATATTGGCTAAGAGCCACCTAGTAAAATAAAATAATCCCAAAGATTACCAATCAATCTTCTGTGTCAGTGATAATCAGCAGAGACACTATTTGTTAACACACCATCAATATATTATTAAAATGGTATGGTTGGCTCCAAAAAATCCTGTGGCTCAACAATATTGATATATGTCTGAAATGGACCACAACGTGAATGTTTAGAAAAAATGAAACATATCACAAATAATCAATCTATAACCACATACATATTGCCTATATAATAGAAACAATACCCAGAAGTCAAAACACTAGAGACCTCTGAAATAATACCATAGGTATGGACTGTGGTCATAGGTGGTGATAAAATGTCAACCCAAAAGGACCCTGTTAGGCACCAAAGAATATATGCATATCAACCAATAATATGTTATTAATAATATTACAATAGCAATAACAAATATCTAACTACCTATTGTGAGAATAATGATCCACTGTCAGTACAATATGGGCTATCAGTACAACTGTGCATAAAAAATAAATATGTGCTGGATAATCAAAACTCCCCCAGAGCCATACATGGTATCTGCATTATAACACACAGAATATGAGATCAAAACCTGCATAAAGTAAACCCACATCACAAGACCATACTGAAAAATGTGGAAAAAACGCTATCAGCAATAGCAAAAAAATCAGACAAAGTCCGATCTATATATAAGTAGCAATCTATGTCATGCAACTCAAATTTAAACAATTGCCCGAACATGTGAACAGTGTCACAATATTAAACCTCTGGACCATTCAAACTACCTATATATAAAGGCCGCTTTGAAGAGTTAACACCAGAAACCCTCCAAATCTAATATTAAACGGAAATGCTGGAAAATAGATCAAAAACATGCCACATTGAACAAATGCGGCAATAATAAGCAGTAGTAGTCATAAAACTATAAATCACAAATATACCCAACTGTATATATAAAAAAATATAAAAAAATGACCAGCAATACACATCAACTGTCATGAACATAACTAATGTATACCACATTTAGCATATAAATAATGGCCCAAAAGTGAAAAATAGCATTTTGCTAGGCCCCAAAAAAAAAAAACAAATTGTATGTATAATGTGTTCGCTTAAACAACGAACACCAAACAGTTCAAAACCGGCGTTTTAAAAAACGCCAGCAATATAAATAACAATGGCAAATACATGTGGCTACATGAATAAATAACCAGTTAGCATATAGTTGATGGTCAAAAAATAATGAATAACACTGTTCTAGGCCCCCAAAAAGTACAATAGCGTGTGTGTGTATGATGTTCGCTGAAACAATGAACACCAAACAATATGTAACCGGCGTTTGAAAAAACGCCGGCAATACAAATGAAAATATCAAATAAATGTGGCTACAAATATATAATCTAACCTAACCATACCACATTAAACTACTGTGCAGATATATTTATCAGAAACAGACAAACTACAGCTAACCTACACATACCTGGTATAGAAGTGGGCATACATATCAAAATAATTCGATAGTCCAACGGAATTACCATTGGAAGAACATTACACCATACAACACAAATACACATCTAGTCCGTTTTGTTAATACTCGAACACAAAACCAGTCCAAGCTGCCGTTGACATAGAAAAGTCCTCCGGTATGCTGAAAATGTTCGCAAGTAGACCAAACAGGAAGTGAGATAGTGTGAAAGTCCAAACGTAACCATGTGGCATTGAAGCAACCATATATCAAAAATACACTCCTGCGATACACAATTCTTGATATGGTTGATCAAAACATGAAATCAAATAATGAAAATGTACTTCTGATACAATGACAAGAAAAAAGAAAAAACATGGATGATGAGTCAGCCAACAGCGGTTCCCAGCAACTGTGGAAAAACAGTCCAGACAAGAAGCAGGTGCCCGTGAAACCCTTGCACGGCCAAACAAGCGACACTCATAAACAGAGGATGCCAGCAAGTGTTGGCAGTTGCCACATCCAAAAAAATTTATTACCATAGGAAGAAAAATCCCCCTAGGACTCAGGTTGTAAAAAACATTACAGAACCATCAAACTGGTTTCGGCTCCTCAGAGCCTTCTTCAGTGAAATAAAGAATAAAAAGTCAGAGTATCAAAATACATCCATATATATATATAGATGAACCATACATAAAGACCAATCACAACACAGCATTAACTATTCTTACAATTGGTCATAAAAAACTTGGAGCTTTGTTTTCACCAGGCCTTAATGACCAATTGTAAGAATAGTTAATGCTGTGTTGTGATTGGTCTTTATGTATGGTTCATCTATATATATGGATGTATTTGATACTCTGACTTTTTATTCTTTATTTCACTGTAGAAGGCTCTGAGGAGCCAAAACCGGTTTGATGGTTCTGTAATGTTTTTTACAGCCTGAGTCCTAGGGGGATTTTTCTTCCTATGGTAATAAATTTTTTTGGATGTGGCAACTGCCAACACTTGCTGGCGTCCTCTGTTTATGAGTGTCTCTTGTTTGGCCGTGCAAGGGTTTCACGGGCACCTGCTTCTTGTCTGGGCTGTAACTGTGACCCAGGTGGCCAGGGTTTGGCTAGCAGCCCTGGCACTAGAGGAGACATTCAGGGAAGGAGAGAAATGAAGCAGAATGGCCTGCTTACTCCTCCTTAGAATGGACTGGGTAGTCTACACTTTGAGGCACACTAGATGGTGCCCTGACTACGGCAAATGCTGGAGAGACCACCTCTCTTGCTACAGAAATAGGGACAGGACTGTTTGAAGGAGATACCCTTTATAGAAGAGAGAGGACATCCTCAGCTGTCATCCCATTATATGCCCTTCCCCAGCCCATCACCAAGTACATGCAGGAGGTAGAGCATAAAATAAGAAAAAAATCTGAAACCACTTTTAATAGTTGTCTCAATTATGGCCTCTCCTAGTCATCGCTCACACCAGTAATGGGGAACAAATGGGCTCATTGACTGAGACGGAGTTGATGATCTGCAGGCAGTGAGAAGGAGTGAAGAGAGCAAAAATAAATCAAATCTATGGACAATTTAGAAGATTACCAGTTCACCTATGGTATGTCTTTGGGATGTGGGAGAAAAAGGAGCAATCAGCAAAATCTCACACAGACTTACAGAAGACATGCAGATTCCACATGCACAGCATATCAACTAAAAGCTAAAGTGGAGAACCAAGAACTGAAAGACAACAACACTATCTGCTGTGCCTCTGTGATGTCCTTGATTTCAGGAAATATATATTTCATGTTTGTGTAGTAGCATGTGTACACATGCACACATCAACTTCGCTACTGTTATGCATGACTCATATATATATATATATATATATATATATATATATATATATATATATATATATATATGTATATTCAGAAGACCGACAAACCAAAAGACTGAATCCAAAAGACTAAAAATTCAAAATATTGAATATGCCCCTTCTCTGCTGTTGTGCGATCTTGAAGTTGGTATATATAGTTAGCAGGGTGTGTGGGGGCACAGCACAGTGTTCAGTATTTTGAATTTTCAGTCTTTTGGGATTCAGTCTTTAGTCTTTTGGTTTGCCAGTCTTCTGAAGTAGACATATATATATATATATATATATATATATATATATATATATATATATATATATATATGTACCGGGCACAGTTCAATCTTCTTTGTTGCTTTTTCTTTTTACTTTAAACAATTATATGAAAAATACTGCCCACCTACAAAAAACAACATATTAAAAACATCATCATGTAGCCTCTATACACAGGAAGACAACAGCCTATGATTTCAATGACTTCTCTTTGTCTTTCAGATTTCTGAAAGGAGTTTTAGTAACATTGGGTCACCCAGTTGGAACCACTTCCCACAGAACCTTATAAAAATAACAGACCACTAAATTCAGACAAAAAGCTTATATTGTATCTAAAAAAGTACCTACCACTGCACAGATGAAGGATTAATGCTGTCTTTTCAGCATAAAGCTATCAGCCCATGTGTTATTACAATACACATAAACAGTGCTCTACTAAACTAATTCATCAATCAAATGAAGATAACCAAATTTATATATATATATATATATATATATATATATATATATATATATATATATGGGTCTACCTGACAACACCGACGAGCTAAAACACAGACAACGAAATCACCGACACCACAAAACCGAAAGTTCAGAAACACGAAACGTCACATACCCGACAAACCACAATCCCGACACTCAACAAACAGAACAAATCCCGTGTCCAAAAAGCACACACACCACACAACACAAGCACACCAAAAACCTTACAAACCCACACTGAACCTTACATACACAACTATCTATGCACTAACCTTAACTCAAACCCTAGCCCTAAGGTCCATCACTATTGCACACTCACCTAACCCGCACCCTAACTCACTTAACCCACCCCTATCCCTAACGTCTGTGACTATCGCACACTCACCTGACCCGCGCCCTAACTCTAACTCACTTAACCCACCCCTAACCCTACAGACTGTAGCTATCTCACACTTACCTTACCCACACCCTGACCCTAATGTCCATCCCTATCGCACACTTACCTTTACATGTTAGTGTTCTCAGCTTCGGGATTCTCAACTGTTGGTCTTCTCCATTGTCAATCTTCCTGTGTCGGTGTTCTCGTCATTGGCGTTTCAAGATTTTGGCATTTACAGGTAGACCCATATATATATATATATATATATATATATATATATATATATATATATGTGTGTGTGTGTGTGTATAAAGTGAGAGAGTAAAAAATAATGGCAACTCTGCAGAAAAAGAACTCTTAACCAAAATGATCTACACTCCCAGAATAGGCAAGCTGATGGTTGCCAATCTTTACAGCCCCACCCCACCTGGATCCTCCAGTAATAGAGCTGCTAATCAAACTCAGGAATCTGGGTTGCAGTCAAGGCTTCATCCTTCTAGATCATGAAGCTGAGGGTTATTTACTTCTTCACTATAAATATGTAAATAATTATTTCTTAGCTTTATTTTGCTTACTTAGATTTATGGGCATGTATTTTCATGTCTTTTTTCATTATTGTTATTTCTGCCTTTTTCTGGGCTGAGCCTAAAAATGAACCATTAAGACACACACATGCACACACACACACACACACACGCACACACATGCACACACACACACACACACACACACACACACACACACACACACACACACACACACACATCTCTCTATCTGTCTATACAGACACACATACATATACACATACACATATTTATATATACCTATACATCTAGCACAAGCACAAAAGGTAATTTGCTAAACAAAACAGTTGCACATTAAAAACAGACTTAGCATGAGCATGAGCAACAGTAAACTTCTCTTCCCTTGAAGCACACAGTCATTGAAAATGTGTTGAAACTCATATATATTGAAAATGCACCAGCCAGTGGTGGATTAAGTGCACCTTAGTCCTTGGGCTGTTTTTAAACCATTTGCCTCCTGCAAGTCCCTGGGCTGTTTTTAAACCATTTGCCTTCTGCATACATTCTTAAGACCACGCATAAATGTATGTGTTATTTGATTCACCTTTCTGATTTAATGTATTTCTTGTTAAACACAGCAAAATTTATTAGAGTGCATTTTAAATTTGTTGTTTTGAACATTTTTTCTTTAAGCAGTGAAACAAAATGTATGAACCAATAAATGACAAAAGTACCCATATAAGAGCATTACAACTGTCACTAATGGCTACTGTAACCAAAGCTAGTTGGTGTAAAGGAGTAAAGCTCTTGCCTTCTGCAGCCAAGTTACAGGGTTTGAGCCTGAGCAAGTCAGTTCACTAACCAGCCTTCTATAACTAGGACAATACACACACACACACACACACACACACACACACACGTGTGTGTGTGTGTGTGTGTGTGTGTGTGTGTGTGTTAATGCTCTGCATTTCATTTCGGAGCCAGCAAAGAGAAGAATATACAAAGATGATCAAGGTGCTTGTTACATCAACCAAGCCATCTACATGTTACACACTTTTTTAGCGAACACATGCTACTGATTCCAACTTAGCTTAAACACTAGCATCATTTCTTTGTTCAACAGTGAGCACAACCAAGCTAATACACAGCTCACTGTTACGCCTTCAGTGAAGTAAAACCTTTTAGTATTATTCTTTAAACTGCTACAGGCAGTTTTCAAGTTATGCCCCTTTTCATCTGTATCTTTCATTTTAATATTGTGTGAGGTATCATTTTAAAAATGAGTTGAGTTTTCCTTTTTCTGTTTAATACTTTTTTAAGCAGTTTTTTTCCTGTCTCACTTGTCATCTGCAGTACAAAGGTCCACACAGTCTGGAAAGGTGTTTATGACTCAGTTCACTAAACGATTAAATGTTTAACTTGATTTCAGCACATTTATTAATGAATGACAAGGGCCTACATCCTGTAAAAATGTGTCCCTGATGCTACAGTTCTATGAAGGAGGTGACACATAGGGTAATATTCACAAATGTGCAACTGTATGAAACTGGTACACAGTAGAAAGCACATACCAAAGCATTATGCAGGTCACAAACTTCTTGCAACTTGAAATAAGTTTGCTAAGCTATTGAGTGTCTGGAACAATCCAGGTATGGAGTAGCTATGCAGATGAGGTTTGTTAGCCTCAGCCAAAGCACAAACAATTGGAATACATACCTCCACTACAAACTGAAAATGACCAGGACAATTAGGTGAAGGTAGAACAGCCATCAGGAAGGGGGACATGGGCTGTACAAGGTATCAAACATATGGTTAGGTCATTCCTTTATAGGCGCAATGTCTACTTGACTAACAGGTCAGAACATTGAACACTGAGTAAGTATGGACTTATCATGCCTAAATATCAAAATAATGGCCAAGTCAGCCTGCAGAGCTGATGCGTTGTCTACATAATATGACTGAGCAACAACATATGCATGTCAGCTATGAAAATACCCACAAAATGTGAAAGTACTATAGTGTAACTTTGCTGTATATTGCAGCACACTACTGTTGAGACAAGCACCATAGCACAACTACTCTTAGCCCCAGACAACAGAGTGACAATACAAATGTCCTACCAGTGGAAGGTAATACTGCACCAGACTCCCTCATTTTAATAAATGTAAAGTAACTATCCTCTACAGTCATAGCCAATGAGCTAGAAATGTCTGAGAAACCCTCCTGTTTATGACCTCAAATGAGCAAGGGTAACTTTGCACTGCTAGCGCCCGGTGTTGTAACAGGAATGTCTATAGCATACATAGCAGTAGCCATATATGTGGTGTTGTAAGCACATCCTTAGAATTATACATAAGTGCATGTGTATATATCATGGGAGTCTGAAATTTGAGGTGACACGTCTTCACCCGCACAACTCCCAAGATGTCACATCTACCAGCATTCATTTACATATATCATAATGAAGTGCAGTACAGCCACAGACAGGATGTGCAGCATCCAGCACATCACCAATGACCCCCCCCCCCCCGGAATGTCTAATTTACCTTATGGTGTGCATTCCTTGATACCTACACTTATTCTCAGATTAACGGGACTGTCTCCCATCATGAGACCATACATTTATTTATTTTTATTTATTTTACATTGGTTTACCTGGGGAGTCCAGCTGGGCATGAATCCCATTTTCAGTGGAGGCCTGGGGAGAAAAGCTCCACAAAGGTTAGCAAAGAAAATGCAATACATAAGTTGTTAAAGTGCAGTACAAAAGAAAGAAAGGATCTGTTACATACTAATGTTGTAAAATAAGCACAGAATAATTATACAATGTAAAATAACACTATGTGAAAATTATACAACACAGTTGTAGGGCATTACATTCAGCTATATGGTCAGATTCATAAAATGGTTAATACAATAAATGACAAGGTATATGAGTATAGAATATAGAAAGACGTTGATTGTAGGCTTGCACAGTAAGATCAGCATGGGAAACTACCTGGGGTCTGAACAACAGCATATCCAGGACTTGTTTAAATGGGCCCAGAGGAGTTTTTTGAAGGTATTTTTGTTTTCAGTGGTCCTAATATCTATGGGGATGGAATTCCATGTTTTTGCAATAGCAGAAGAGTAGAGGGAGTCACCAGAGCTATTTTTGCCATTGTTTATGTCAACTAGTGCTTTGTTGGTCGATCTTAGTAGGTGGTTGTTGGAACAGATATTTAGTAGGCCATGTAGTGAAAGAATTTTAACAGGATTATATAGGATTTGATGGAGTATTGTAAGTTGGTTGTAGGTGAGCAGGTTAGGTAACTCTAGCCAAGATAATTGCTTGATTGCTTGGCAGTGATGTGCACTGCAGGGTGAGTCAGTTGTGAACTTAGCTACTTTATTGTAGCAAGTGCTTAGTTTCTTTAGGTCTGCTTTATTTAGGTTGATGAGTATGGGGAAGGCATAGAGAAGAATGGAGACTAGGTGGGATCTTGCAATGGTAGCTCTACTATTGTTGGCGAGGTATTTTCTGCATCTATGTAGGGTTACGAGTTTTTAATGGACTTTTTGATTGTCTGTGCAATATGCATATTGAATTTCATGTTATGATCTATTATAACTCCTAGTAGTTTGTTGTTTTGGACAGGTGTGATAGGGGTGCTGTTAGCTGAATATATTGTGAATGGTGGTATGGAGTCTGGGGTCTTATGGGATGGGATGGAATATCATTAGCTGGGTTTTTTGTGGTTAAGTATTAGTTGAGAGTTGGCTAACCAGGTCTCAACAGCAGCAGAGGATTCTTGTGTCTGAATCTGGAGTTGAGGGAGTGATGGGGCAGAACAGATTAGTGTGGAGTCATCAGAATACTGGACTACTGTGGCATGCCGGGTAGATTTGTGAAGTTGGTTGGTAAATATGTTATACAGGAGAGGACCGAGGATGGATCCTTGTGGGATCCCCAAGGTGATATGTAGGTGGGGAGACATGGAAATTTGCCATTTTACTGCCTGTTGCCAGTTAGATAGAGAGTACTGAAACCAGGCTAGAGTGGATTAGCTTAAGATTGGAGAGGGCAGTTAGGAGTTTGGGATGGGAGACCATATCAGAGGCCTTGGAGAGATCTAGAAAGACAGTGGAGACAAGGTTGCCATTGTTATGGAATTGATTTACAGTATTGGTAAAGCTAATCAGGGCTGTGGTAGTACTACGACTAGAACAAAATCCATGTTAGGTGTTGGTCAGTAGTTTGTTAGTAAGGAGATAGTTCATTATTTGAAAATGTATAAATTTTTTGAATATCTTAGACAAGGGAGACAGGATGGCAATTGGACGGTAATTAGATAATTCCATTGAGTTACCTACTTTGTGAAGTGGTATTATATGTGCAATTTTCCACAGAGAAGGAATACGTTGTTCTAACAAAGAGCGATTGATTATCAGGGAGATCGGGTATGAGATGGCTTTGGCTGCAATCTTGAGGTATTCTGCAGGTAATTTATCAGCAACCAGGTTTGTGGGTTTAAGTTTACTCAGATATTTATATATTGTGCTAGTAGGAAGAGGTTGTAGGGAAAAGCTGTTTTGGTCTACAGGCGAGGATGATAGGTTTGGATATGTAGCAGGAGAATTATTATTAGTGAGGGCTAGAATGGATTTGGTGAAGTATTTGTTGAATTGGGTGGCAGTATTATTGCTGGTGGTATCAATATTTGGGGAAGGAGTACTACTATTTCCTGGTTGCAGGACTTTATAGATGGAGTCCAGAACTTTTGTGGGTTGGCTTTGTGTTTGGTTTGGATGTCTGCATAGTGGTTCCTTTGTCTGTCCTAATATGTTTTTTGACTTTTCTCCTTAGTGCCAGGTATGCTTGTCTATTAGTTTGTGCTGTATTATGATGCCATGAGTCCTATGCTTTATCTCTTTGTTTTAGAAGTAGCCGGGTATCTTTGGTAAGCCAGGGCCCATAGCTGGATTTAGTTCTAACAATTCTGCACTATCCAGGGAAAGAAATGAGAGTGGTCTCCAACTACAAGTTCTTTGTATATCACTTTTATTGAAGGAAGGTGGATTTTATTGGGTTTGCTTGTTGTCTAATTACATAGGTGGGATAGTGATCGTTGAGGGTGTCTGGGAGGGAACCAGAGAGGTAGGATAGAGATGGCTGGTTAGTGAGGATCCAATCTAAGATGGATTCCTTTTTAGATGCTTTATCTACTTTGGTTGTGGTTTTTATTAACTGATTGAAGCCATGTTGTTGATGTGGTTGGTCGGGTAGGGTGAGTCACATGAGGACCAGTCGATATTTAAGTCACCCAGTATGACTGTTTCTTAGAGAAGATTTTGGGATACCCAGTCTAGAATGGATATACAGTGCATAATTCATTTTAGTACAACATGTAGTCTTCAATAATACTAAATAAGCATGTAACTAAATGTTATTAAGAATTGTCTAGAATAGATTATACTGTACTTCTATATGTTCTCTTTAGCTATAACTTGGCTAATAAGGGATCCTAAGTCTCCACGAATTAGGTATGAATTCCAGACAATGAGGTCAGCCAAGTGAAATGCATGGTCATCTAAGGTTTCCAGACAAGGCATCCTCTGCATTGTAAGGAGGGCTGTAGCATTACATGGAGTATGCCAAGATGACAGATAAGCCTGCTAGACAAATAAACTCAGACTAGATAGCTAGGTCTGTGGTACAGAGGTATAAAGCCCTGACTACAAAGCAGATGACCCAAGTTCACCTATTGACTGGGGTGCCTGTAAGAGCTGGCAGGGAGTATGGAAGTGAGTGGCCACTGTTGGCTTGTCCATCTGGGGAAAGGGAGGTAGCTCTGGCTTGCCATGTTTGTGACACCTGCTGGGAGTACTGAGTTGGTCCCATGGAACATGAGTCTGTGAGCATGCCCAACTTGCAAGAATGCACATATGTTGAGAGACCCATGTGAAGGTATACTTCTTGTGGCTGGGGGGCATGGAACTGGAGCTCAGTGAGATGTTGCAAGGGAGGGGAGATTCTCCAGTGGGGAAGGGTAGGCTGCTCCACCAGAGATGTAAGCTGGACCACTCCCTACCATCCAACTCTCACCACAGAGATGAATGAATGGGCTAATAATGCACCATAGACAAGAATAAATGGGTCATAGAATTCTTGTCTAGCCCAGGGATGCTTGTCTCTCACCTTCCCCAACTGGAATGACTAAGACTATTGGGTGTTTTGAAAAGGGAACATGGGCTATATAAGGTATCATTCCCTTATAGACTCAATGTCTACCTGATTGACAAGTCAGAACATGGATAACTATAACTATATGGCAAGCCCTAAATAGTTATTTCCAAATGGAGAGATAATACATCAGCAAGTAAAGGAGAGTAGTATTGTTGGAATTGAAGTAATTTTCAAGTCTTTGTGAGTACCTTCATGAGGTGGACCTATTTTTCACAAACTCTCACCAAGATGACACTGATATATAGGCTGTATTTTATATAGCATAAGAAGTAGGTTAAAAAAATAAAAAAAGATAGCTGGGTGCACAGGAGTCAGGATAAAATAATGCCCGATCTTGGTAGGTGCACTGGTGGCAGAACTGGAAAAAATGACAGTGTAGAATCTTGAAGGCATGAAAACATTACTACAATGAGGTTAGGTCAGGCTCAGGGGGTGGATGACCCCAGCTCTTGTAGAAGGAAGTAGTAGTATATAAAAATCACATCACAAAAAGTATTAGGCCAAAAAGAACCATAAAGCTGACAGAGTGGACTATTGAAGATAAGAAAGAAATTATGTGTTGTTACTATTATGTAAGAAGCCCGGAACTTCCAGACAGAAGATATACAAAAGGGTTGAGAGAAATTAGAGGGAAGAAAAATACTTGCACAAGGAAAACTGTCAAAAACTTCATATGCAAATTTGTGTTCATTAATACAACAGATTTATGAAAAATATTATATAGACCAAGAAACCTTGGGCTGTTTGGAAAAAGAAACAACTAAGGAAGTGTGAAAATACAAAGAACAAAATCTAGAGATTTTTGAAAGGTATAAAAAAGAAATATGAACATGGGAAAGAAAGAGAGATCTGATATGGTGCAATATTTATGCAAAGAAGAAAGCCAAATTAATCAATACTCAAAAAGCAGCCCCAAAGATATTCAAAGAGAAATATAGGCAAAGGCATCCAGCTTTGGGAATGTAGAACTGAAGAGTGGTAAAGCAGAAGTTAAAAAAATAGAAGCTGAGATTATGGAATACCTGTGAAGTGAAGGATTTAGTGTAGAAAGTCTAACACAGGTTATATCACAGCATGATGGAACAACGTGTAAGGAGAAACAGCAGGAGCGGGAGACATCTGACAAAGAAATATGGACATGGGGAAGAAAAAAAGATTTAATACAGTGCAATATTTATGCAAAGGAGAAAGCAAAACTAATCATTACAGAAAGAGCAGCACTAAAGATATTTGAAGAGAAATACAGGCAAAGGCATCCAGATACGGAAAATTTTACAATACAAAAAAATAACATAACAAAGAGGAAAAGTAGAAAAAAGGATTCGTAATAGAGAAGTTAAAGAAATATAAACTGAGGTTATGGATTACCTGTGAAGTGAAGGATTTAATGCAGAAAATCTAACTCTGATAACACCACAGCAGGACAGAGCAATGGCTCCCCAAATTAAAGAAAATCCAGTGGAGCGAGGAAAAATCTGATCAGTTGCCATATGAAGATACTTTGGAGCCTTCCATAGGAAACTAGAACAAACGTTCAGCTGGAGTTGCACAGCAAGGGAAGGAAGATAAAACTGTGGCAGCCCTAATGCAGTCAATGTTGTGGAGTGATAGGCCAGTGAGTTCCCATATGAAAGAGCAACAGATGACACAGGATGAAACTGAAGAGAATGTGGCACAGGAAGATATTCTGGAACTTTCAATAGAATGGCAGCAGGAAATGGAGAACAAAGAATGTGCCCTCAGTTTAGAAGAAAATGATCTAAAAGAAGAGTTGTTCAATTTAATAGAGATGGCAGACCTATTAAGATCAATGAAAGAAACAGACCATGGAAAGTTGATAAAACCCAAAAAGTTAGAAGTATGATAAAACAAATGGACACAGTCATTAGAACTGTTTATAGAAATTCATGCGATATAACAGAAATACCTTTAAACAGAATATATTACTGTGCAGCTAAATTAATAACAGATAAAATCTTACCACAAAAACACAGGGTAGTAAGGGAAAGGAAGGGGAGAAATCATTGAATAGAGAAAATTACAAAGCAAATAAGACAAGAAGTGTTGCTGTTAGTAGAGTATAGAAGAGGAAACTGATAAAAATACTCAGAAAGATAGACGTGATAAAAGCAATGTGCAGTATCAGAACAGCTCAGGATCTGTTGTGCACTATCGCAAATAATAAACTAAAAACATCAGCACAGGCAGAAAATCTTAGAAGATATGCAAATAAATATAAAGGAAAACTGCAAAATAAGCAATTTATTGATGACTCAAAAAGTGTTATAGAGAATTGGGAAACAAGGCAAAAGGAACTGAAACACCACCAAAATAAAAGGAGAAATAGATACATTTTGGAGAATTTTCTATGAAGATCCTGTGGAATTTAACAAAGATGCTGAATGGATAGAAAAAGTAAAAGAATGAATAAGAGGTTCAAATGTACAGGATATGAAATGGGATGAAGTAATGGCCAGAGAAATTGAAACAATATTAAGAAAAACTCCTACTTGGAAACCCCTAGACCCAGATATAGCACCTACCTTCTGGCTAAAAGTATTAACATTTTTACATGAAAATTTAGCCACGAGTAAGAACTATTTATATGTATACCCCGAACAGACACCCAACCTGATTAACAACAGGAAAAACAATAGTCTTACTTAAGAGCGAACCTGCAAGCTATCCTAAAAACCACAGACCAATAACTTGCCTTCCGATGACATATAAAGTATACACAGGAACTGATGCTGACAGAGTTTATAGTCATTTAGAAGAAAACTCAATAATGGCAATGGAAAAAAAAGGTAGCAAAAGAAAGTCATATGGAAAAAAGGATAATTTGTTGTTAAATAAAGTCATAAAGTAGAGCTGTAAAAAGGGGAAGAATCTAAGTATGGCATGGATAGACTACAAAAAAGCATTTGACAATAACCCACATTCATGGATAAAAGAGTGCTTAAAAATGTATAAAATATACCCTATACTACCGACCATGAAACAGTGGCAAACCGCTTTGCAGTTAAGTCATGATAAAGGACAAAGTATTATCTCAGGGATAAAAATTCAAAGGGGATATTCCAGGGTGACTCTTTGTCACTGTTGCTCTTTTGTCTTGCCCTTAACCGATTAAGCTGTCTACTTAACAGATTGGATCATGGCTACAATTTGACTTCAAAAAACGAAGTGTAAAGACTTCTTCTTCTTTTGGCAGATTTAAAATTGCATAGTTCATCAGAAATGTGATATAAAAGAACTTGAGCAAGAGGGAGTGTATAAATATTTGGGAAATGATGAAGGATCAACAATGAAACATGAACAAATGTGAATAAACCTTAGTAAGGAATATTTTAGATGATAAAAATTAATACTGAAAACAGAGCTGACATTTAGGAACAAAATCCAAGCTATAAACCAATTTACTCTTCCACTCCTAACTTACAGTTTTGGAGTGATTGACTGGCCCCAAAAGGTGTTGGATCAGTTGGATAGGAAAGCAAGAAGGATGCTTCATGCTTATCAAGTGATTTATAAAAAATCAGTGTATACCAAGACTATATATTTCCCATTCTGAAGGAGGTATGGGCCTCCTTAAAATTGATTATATGTATAGATCTGAAATTCTAGGATTGCATACATATCTGCTGACCTCACAAGACCCAAACATAGTGAAGGTTTTAAAACATGAGGAGAATAAGTCTAAGATGACTTCCCTGTTTAGTTTAGCAAATACATATTTGTGTCAAGCAGGAATGAAAATTAAACCAGAAGTAGGCAAAAATCAGGCAGCAACTGAATGTGCCACAAAACAAAAGAAAGAAAGAATATAAGGTGAAGGATCAGATGAGAAGACAAGAAATGTGGAAAATGCATAAATATAATTGTAAGTACAGAAAGCTCTTGGAACAACCTCATGTTGATCAGGACTGAATGCAGGAATGGTTAAGGAGAGGTGATTTTAAACCAAAAGATGAAAGATTACTATTGGCGACCCAAGACAGTGGACTAAGAAGACATTGGAATACAAAGTCCATTGAATATGTAAAACAGAATTGGAAACAGTTGCACATCTTGTTACTGGTTGTGATATACAAATGGCAGAAGGACTGTATTCTGAAAGGCATAATAATGTGGCAATACTGTTGATTTGGGGATTGTGCAAACATTATAATACTGAAGTAGCTGAAAATCATTGGAAACATGAGCCACAACTCCTTATAAAGAATGACAAAGTTTATATTATCTGGGATCACCTATTACCAACAATTCAAAAAATAGATGCAAGAACACCAGATATAGTAGTCCATGAAAAGTAGACAAAAGTAGCATTGATCATTAAAATTGCTACACCCATTGACTACAGTGTCTTATGTACAGAGAGACACAGAGTCATAAAATACCAGGATTTGCAGTCAGAAACGAGGTCAATGTGGTGGAAGGATACCCAAATAGTTCCTATAGTAGTAGGAGCAATGGGTCTTATAAAAAATAATTTACAGTCATACTTAAATATGTTAGCATGTAAGTCCATATGAATTGCAGAAGGAGTCAAAACTGGGCACATTGTGGGTGCTATGAAGAACACTTCTGGCTAACATCAAAGATTGAAACAACACTAATTTCATGATCTTTAATCATACTTTGACTTAGGAATGTGGTCCATTCCTGTCATGGTACTACAAATCAAAAAGACGTGGAGAAATTTAAAAAGGCAGGATATCTGATTTATCTGCTACAGTCATTAGAGTGTATAGAGACTGAAATGCATACATTGTAACAGAACAGCCTGGATATAAAAACATGTATCCTCATGCAGAGTGGGATCATGGTCAAATGGGACCCTAGGCAGGGCAACCCCCCCCCCCCCCAGCTATTCTGGTATCCTATTATTTGTCTATCTTCTCCAATTTCAAAAAAGAAAAATGCCAGCCCAAAGTAGTGTGCATAAAGTAAATCTAAAATGTGAAGTTTTGGATCAGTGAGCACATGAGTGATATCAAAAATAAAACGGCAACTAGTGCATTGTTCAAGCATGTATTGAATCACCCTACAGCGAATTTTGGATTTACTGTATTTGACAAAGTTTTTGGTAAGAAAAGTAACAAAGCTGGTTGGCACAATTTACTTAATATGAAAGAAAAAAGTGGATTATCAAATTAGGGGGAATATTCCCCCCTGGGCTTAATGAGCAATTGTGACCAATCAATTGGGCTTACTTAATTACTGATTCCTATATAAATGTGTGGCTATATGTGGAAGTTTATATACACTGAGGAAGGCTTGGTATTTGTAGCTGAAGCCGGTCTGTTTATGTCACAGTAAATGACTTTATGCACACTACTTTGGGCTGGCATTTTTTTTTTGACTTAGGAATTTCCCTTTTGGTGCCCTTGACTTCTATCTTCTCCAATTACCATAGAAACTGTTTAAAACTGTCAGCGTGCATACTAGTTTCTTCTTTACTTTTGAAATGAAGACAGAGATGTGGATTTAATTTAAAATATTTAATTTATTTATCCTTTGTTAAATAGGTTAGTCTCGTTATGCTGGTAGCCTCTTTTCAGGGGACACCCTTGATGGTATTTGTACTACTAGGGTAAATTTGTCCAGGATATTAAAGGAAGTTTCCCTTGTCTTTTCAATAGCTCTGGTGGAGGTAAAAGATCTCACAGCACTTACTGTCAATGTAGGCAAATGGGGCCTCACTATAACATCTCATCCAAAGGACGACACACTCAGGGAGCAGCACGCCCCTTATACTGCACTGCAGTGTCAGTAAGCCATCTACATGGTGTGGGACTAGAACCCACAGCCTTCTGAGTACACGACCCACTGCACTAGTAACACTGCTGCTTATAAATTTTATAGCACAAGCACAAAAGGTAGTTTGCTAAACAAAACAGTTGCACATTAAAAACAGACTTAGCATGAGCAACAGTAAACTTCTCTTCCCTTGAAGCACACAGTCATTGAAAATGCGTTGAAACTCATATATATTGAAAATACACCAGCCAGTGATAGATTAAGTGCACCTTAGTCCCTGGGCTGTTTTTAAACCATTTGCCTCCTGCAAGTCCCTGGGCTGTTTTTAAACCATTTGCCTCCTGCATACATTCTTAAGACCACACATAAATGCATGTGTTATTTGATTCACCTTCCTGATTTAATGTATTTCTTGTTAAACACAGCACAATTTATTAGAGTGCATTTTAAATTTGTTGTTTTGAACATTTTTTCTTTAAGCAGTGAAACAAAATGTATGAATCAATAAATGACAAAAGTACCCATATAAGAGCATTGCAACCGACACTAATGGCTACTGTAACCAAAGGTGACAATCATAGCCATAGTGTTATATTCTTATCCAGAGCTTATCTGAAACAATCCTGAGTTGGCTTGGTGTAAAGGTCTTGCCTTCTGTAGCCAAGTTACAGGTTTGAGACTGAGCAAGTGAGTTCACTAACCAGCCGTCTATATGTAGGACAACACACACACACACACACACACACACACACACACACACACACACACACACACACACACACACACACACACACACACACACACACCTGCAAGTTCTTTGTGGCATTCATAACGCTACTGCAAATCTGTCAATAAGATGCTTGCATCTGCTGCAAGATTCATCCATAATCCTGCTTTGTACCCATCTGCTGCTCCAATATTTTGATAATTACATCTCACACGTTGCTGTTACTCTCAGTGTTGTATCTGCATGTGTTCATCTTAAAGCAGATGTAGGCATGCATGCAAATGCAACACTGAGAGACAAAGAGTAGGATGTAGGAATGCAGAGAAAAAAAGTAATGTAGGAAAACTTAAAACTTTACTTTTTTTAATTAAATTAATGTTGTGGACAGTCCCCCACCCCCCCAGTTGCCTAGGCCACCTAGTGCTGGATCCAGCTCTTCCTTTATGACAGAGTCTTCTTAGATGGAATTGAAGGTTTAAGAGTAGTTGACAATCTTAGCCATACTGTTATATTCTTATCCAGAGCTTATCTGAGACAATCCTAAGTTGGTTTGTGATTTTGTGATTTGTTGGTCATTACTGTTATAACAAGATGCACTGTGAACGAAAGTGAAATCCAGCTTTTGTGTACCTGGCACAATTGGTACAATAGAGCAGAATGATGACTTTATTCTACTTAATTTAATATTTAGTTTTATATCGTCTATGTGATTTTTATCACAAAAATTGACATAAAGTCTCTTTGAATTCTGTTTTTGATTATGATTGTCCTTTTCTTTTAAAATTCTTTGCACCTGAAAGTTGATTCCTGACATGAGTATGCCATTAATAATTTATTAAAGTACAAGTATCTTGTACAGTATAGTAAATGCAAATGTTATATGTATATTTAATGATAACACCTGATAACACTGGTGTCTGTGTTCGTCATGCCAAAAGTTGTAGGATTTGCTTACCATTGTTAGTAGTAAATCTAGACGTACTGATGACGATTGCACCTGTGCAATCGGCACAGCTTGGAGAACTGTTGTTACATGTATTAATGACTGGACTGATGAGATAAATAATGTTAGGTAAAGAGCAAGTAGAACACATTTAGGAAAGGAAGTATCTATTGTCAGTAAAGATCAATGAACCCCTATTGAACAAGATAATACCACTGACAACGTTGAAATTTTGGATTCAGCAATCTGAGGATTCAGAGCATGTAGAAGAAAATAAAAAAGAAAGAAAGAAAGGGCAAAGTTCACAAACAAATATGAAGGAAGAAAAAAAAAACTACTAATGACTATAATTCAAAGAGAATGCACACTAAATGGACATTCCTTTGTTATGTAGCACACAGATTACGTGGAATAATAATATTGTTTTATCACAAAACCTTCAGAATGCAGAAAAGTGCATCATTTTTTTCTAAAAGAAAAGGTAGAGAAAAGACATAAGGGGCAGGTAAAAAGGAAGAAATCAAAATTGATCAAGGAAGGATTGAAGAACATTAGTGTAAGGAAAAAAAAGAGGAGAAAGAGTGAAGTTGATAAAATGAATCAAGTTGTGGAAGTACAGAACCAGCTAGATGAGGACTGTATGTTTGCAAATGTAATATGCAATAAAAATGGTGGGATTAATAAGACTAATGGTGATGAAGATCATTTCTTTGTAGCAGCTAATAGAGCAGATATTACTGAATAAGCTGGAGATTCTTCATATCTGATCAGAAATGATACACTTGTAATTAGAAATTCAGTTATTACAGGAACTGATACTTAAATTTGTGGAAAAGATAATGAACATTGAACAGTTTTACGCTTGCCAGGAGCAAAAATACAAGATGTGAGAAAGGTCTTGGAATGCCTTTAATGTAAGGAAGTATGGAGCTGTTTTTATTCGTGTTGGTACAAATTATCTCATCTTAGGGAACATACATCCCTCTTAGCATAGCTTGCACAGGTGTTCACATATATTTTTCAGACATCACATGCAGAACGGAGGGTCAGGTCACTGTGAATGAAAATATTTTGGGGTAAATACCTACAAGAAAAATGGCCCATTTAAAAAAATGAAAATGTATAGAGCATCCAAGCCTAATTGTGGGCACACATGTGTTTGGACAGGATGGCATGCACTTGTCAAGACCAAGGAAGAGAATTTTTGCAGCAGATATATTAAAATATTTGACAAACACAAAACAGTATTTTTGCTTCATCAAAATTTAAGAGTTCACAGATAGCAACATTTGATGTATCTTTGATGGTTGTCAATGATAGGAGCATTAATAGTAAAGATTTTTATTCAAAATTTGCTAGTTTCCCCAAAGACTGATGCCGTTATTGTTTGTGAATCATGGTTAAAGAGTAATGACTGGAAACCAGTTCTGTCAGGGTATAAATGTTTTTATTGTAACAGACATTCTAGCTAAAAATCAGGTAGAGATGTTATGATAGGGATTAAAGATGTGCATGAGACATGTGATCATTACATGTTTAATTATAACTCAAGGGCTGTAGATTGGGTAACTGTGACAATATAGACAATCCTGTAACATATAATAATTATTGGAGTGTACAGATCACCAAAGTTAAGTGCTGATGACCTAGAGGAATTCATACATTTCTTGCATGAAACACAGGAGGGAAGAATAATAGTGGTTGGGGACTTAAATTTACCAGAAACAGGCTGGAACAATACAGATTCAAGAACATTAGTAAGGAAATTATTTACAGTATATGTTCAGGAACAGCAGTTCCTTCAGATTGTAAAATAAGCCTACCACATAATGGAACATACTTGACATTGTTTGTGTTTCTAAGGAAATGACTGTTATTTCATGTCAAGTTTTACCACCATTGATGTACAGTGATCATGGGGTTATAAAGGTTGAATTATTGCTAGATAATTCTGCCAAACCAAAATCTAAACCAATGCACAGAAAGTTAATAACAGATTATATGGAAGCAAAACAGTCATTATATGGAAGCAAAACAGTCATTATATAAAACTAAATGGAGTGATGTGTTTAGTGGAAAAATTGCAGATGGAATGTGGTAAATTTTGAAAAAGTGTCTGAATGCAAAAAAATAATAAAAAAATGTTTAACATCAGGATTTAGGCACACAACGTCAAGAGGATATATTTCCATAAGAACAAGATACTTGATTAAGGTGGGAGACAAAATATATACAAAATGGAAAAAAGGTAGAACTATAACTTTGAAAACTGAAATAAACAGTTTGGAAAGATAAATTAAACATCATGTGAAACAATATCAAGAAAAATTTGAAGAAAATGTATTTAAAGGTATTGAACATAATAGGAAAACGTTTTATAGATACATACTCATTGATAAACTGTGTGTAGATGCTATAATTTATTCTCAGACACAACAGATTATGGGTATATTCACAGAATCATATGCAAAGGAGTTTGGCTTCTTAAAAGGGGTGATAAATTGTCCTAGTAACATCTAGGTAACCTCAGCAACTGAAATCAAATTAGATTATATTGAAAAACAGTTATGCAAATTTGACTCAAACAAAGCACAGAATTATTAATAATTACCTGAAAACACTTTGGCATAAGCTTACAGTACCATTATATTTGTTATTCACTATGTCAAATAAATATGGAGAGATTCCTCAAGAGTGAAGACTTGCATTTGTTTCTTTAAGGGAAAGGGGAGAGTGATACATACCCATAACTTTACTTTCATGTGTGGAAAAATAGTAGAAAAGGTTATTTAATATAAATTATTGTCAGAATTGAAAAGGTTGGGACTTGAAAGCATATATCAGCATGGTTATATAGAAAATAGCTCTATAAGCATCTGTAACATGACATTCTATACCAATATAATAACTGCTATAAATGAAAAATTGTGTTGTGAAGCAACTTATAAGGACTTAATGGCAGCATTGATAGAGTGATACACAAAACACTGACCAATAAATTAGAACAATTAGGGACTGATGTACTCTTGATAAGATGGATAGCTGCATGGCTTATGAATAGGACATGGCAAATGCTGTGCTGCTTTTGGACAGGTGAAATTCCAGGTTGTCAGGGTGTCCCACAGGGTTCTGTCCTAGGCCCACATCTGCAGACCTTTCAGATCTGTTTTTTTTTAATCTGAGGTGATCAACAGTCTGTATGCAGATGAAATGAAAATGGGTAAGCCTATTACATATGTTACAGATAGAGCATGTCTGCAAAAGAACTTGACTAAACTGACCATTTGGGCACAGGAGAATAATATGCTGATAAATATATCAAAAACTAAGCACATGAGATCTGGGAGACATAGATTAAAAGATGAATATTTAATACAGCACACAGTGATTGAAACTGGTGATTCATTTAAGGACCTGGGCATATGGGTAGATCAAGCTTTGAGTTTTTCTAACCATATGAACCAATTGGTAATAATAGTTACAGAACTACAGGTTATATAAAAAGATTTATAAAGTCTAAAAAATTAAAAATGACTTAATTGTTTGTTAGTTACATTAGACCCAAACTTGAATATGAAATAACACTATGCAAACCTTGTAAGAAAACAAGCATTAGTGAATTGGAAAGAGCACAGCGGAGGTGTACCAAGGGCATCCATGGATTTGAAAATTAAAGTTATTATGAAAGACTAAAGTAGCTAAACTTTTACAGTGTCTCATATAGACATTTGAGTGTAGACCTTATTTGGGTATTTAAGGCATTTAGAAACAACTACCTCTGTGAATGTCTGTGTTATCAAAAAGTAGTAGAGAATCATCAGACAGCTTATGTGGAAGATTACATACAAATGAGAGGTGTACATATTGGTTCTCTGACAAAGCTGTTACATGGAGTAGCCTACCAAATTTCATTAAAGCACACAGTAGTTTAGATATTTTTAAGAACAACCTGGACATTTATTATGGGAATAATTGTTTTAGCATATTGGAAGGCTAGAAGGGCATTATTGCCTGTACCTGAAACATGTATGTGTATGTATGTATGTATGTATGTATATAACTAACTGCTTACTTACATGGAACCAACTCTAGGGCCACCCTAAAGACACTGGCATCAAATCCATTTAGAGGCTGGTCAGTAGTACCTCTACCATGCCAGTGTCTGGTGTACGTAAAGAAAGAACCTAATCCTAGACAAACTTAGATCTTTGGTAGGCAACTGATTCAATTGTACAAGGATGGTCTGAGGTCATTTGGACCTATATGGCCCAATAATGCCTTCACTAGGCTGTAAAAGAGTCACTATGACTTGTGTGGCCTTAATTTTGTCTGAGAGACAAAGCAGAAGACATGTTTGTACTTCTAGTCTTGCTTCAACAGAAGCGTTGAGTCTTATTCATGGAGTGGAGTACATTTCCTGTCATATACTACACTAGTTGGCTAGTGTGGTATTATTATTAATACTGCAGTAACACACTTGTGTGTTTCACATTGTTAGCCGCTCATACTCTCAAAGTAGTCAGTCGCTGCTGCTGAGCACTCAAAATGGTCTTCAACTCAAGACTGAGGTTGGATTAACCATCTGGTTTTGCATATCATTCCAGTTACTGTTGAGATGTTAAGACTGGATTTAATTTTAAGACTTTCAGTGGCACTGGTTTCTTTTGATTCTCTTTCTGATGTGGGATGTATGACTGGATGTTACTGAATGTCCGTATAAAAAGATAAAAGAAAAATAACTCTGGAATAGTCGTCTATGTCCAGAAAAAAAAGAGTGATGTGAGTGATAATGTTAAGAAGTATGAGAGATGTTTTATTTTGTTCTATGTATGAGTGAGAAAAAGTTAAATTAAGTTCATGAGCCTATATATAGCATGCTGAAACCTGTACTCTGTCATTGCAATGACAGAATTTGTACCCTTTCCTCCTTGTATGATGTGTGAATTGGTGTAGTCATTTTTGCTGAATTACCAGGATCCAGAATCTACAATATAAGTCTTATTAACAGGGAAAATGGGAACAAAGTTAAGTAGGCAGGATCAAATCCCTGCAAATGGAACACCTGCATATTTTATGTATCATAATTATGGGAAGGAAAGTTGTAAGTATTTGAATGAATGGTTTCAGCTCATTAAAAATTGCCTTTGTGTACTATTTCCATTCAATGGAACTTATGATAAGGATAAATTAGGGAATTCGAAGGGTATTTTGGAAGAAAGGAAAAACAAAATAAGTGAGGAACAATGAGCAGTATTTTATTTTTGTTGTATGAAAGTTCTTAAAAAGTAAAAGGAATCAGCATTAAATGTAATACAGAATACTAATAAAAAGTTGTTACAACAGGTAAAAGAGGTTAGAACGGCATATAGACCAGTAAAAAAGGATATCTTTATCTAGTCTTGGCAGGTTTGGAAGAAACCCAACCCCATATTCACCAGTACAAGTAGCACCTCTGCAAGATTCCACTGCTTCTCAACCCCCTGTATTTTGTTCAACAGTCGACTGGACACCAGGTCAGAGTGGCACTGTTACAGCTCAACCTAGTTTCCCTTGTTCAACCCTCATCTTCAGAACAAGTATCTGCAGTCAGGCAGGTTTCTTCTTCTTCTTCCTCTCATTTTCAACAAGCTTCTACCTCTCTAATAGGAACACTAGTATTTGACACTCCTATGGCTCACCACACACGTACACATGATAGGGTATAACAAGAGGCCATTACCTCTGGAGAAGATCTTTTGGCACCATTCAGACAAATACTGGGTGGCAATAATAGAGAGCTTGTTTATCACCATTGGAACCCTACTGATTTGTATACTATGTCCCAAAGTTTTCCAAATATTAGAGAAGATCCATTAATATTTAAGAAGGAATTAAAAACTGTAATAGAATGTTACCCTACTTTGACAGATTTAAACCAGCTACTTCAGGTAGTCACTTCGGATGAAATAAGAAAACAGTTGCTTGGAAAGGCTGGGGTAATGTATTTTATTCTCACAGGAATGTACTTATAGACAAAAGGATAGAGTTGTTAAATAAAAGTACAGAAGTATGTTAAGTTAGGACAGACTGGTCTAAGATACAAGCACGTAACATTTGATTCTCTTTCTGATGTGGGATGTATGACTGGATGTTATTGAATGTCAGTATAAAAAGATAAAAGAAAAATAACTCTGGAATAGTCATTTATGTCCAGAAAAAAAAGAGTGATGTGAGTGATTACCAAGACTTGTGATAGAATGTTACCACTGCAATGCTACAGTTGCATATAGGGGCAGAAGTAATCCCAGAGAAGTGAAATATGAGATGTCTAGTGGAGGTGAGACGGAGGTGGACAGAAAATAATTACACTTGACCAAAAGAGGAAAAAAGTAAGAAAAGTTGTTTAACCACATTATGGAAAATATTATATCTCATGTTTAATCTTCACAAAATGCATATTAACTTGTAGTTTCTTCACAAATGAGTCAAATGAAATGTTTATGTTAAGGTTATATCAAAGGAAAACTGAAAAAATAGGTGCATGATTATGCAAGATATACTTTCATATAAGTAGTAGCTTTATATTTCAAGTGACTTACAACAGCATTCTCTCTCTATTAGCAAATTATATTGTACTAATAGAAAACTGAAGGCCAATGTTGGGGGTTGGCATAATGGTTAAGGTGTTTACCTCACTAGCAAGAGGTACAGGGTTTGATTCTCACCAGCAGAAACTGGCTAGGCTAAAATTGACAGATAAAATCAGCTAACCTAGTACTTATTAGTGGGAGGTTGGCACAATGCATAAGGTGTTTACCTTACAAACACAAAGTGTAGGGTTTGATTCTCATGTGGGGTAATTGGCTAAGCTTAAAATGGCCCTCAAGAGCAGTTAGCCTAGTGCTAAGCTATGAACCTATGAAGTAAAGTGCTGAAGGAGTTAGTGGATGTTATGTTATGTTATGTTATGTTATGCTGCAAAGTCTAGTTTCAGAAAGTTAATGAATTGTGCCAGGTATCAGTAGAAACCAGATTAACAGTACACTCTGGCCTTTGCGGGCTGGGAGATGAGTCTCTGTAAGGATGTCTGTGTGACAGTGTGTGCTGGTAGTGAATGTTACAAGGTTAAAATAAAAATTCTTAGAACAGGTGGTCTATGTTTTACAATGCATATTTGTGAAATGTTCACATGAAGCTCTGAGGATCACAAGTACCTAAATTATATAAAAATGAAATGATTTGTTAAAAGCAAAGTAAAGTCAGAGTTCTGGATGCATGCATGAAATCAATAAGAAAAGATATAAATGTAAACATTTGTTTTTTGTTTCTTTGAGACTGATCTGAAGATCTTGGCAGGCAGCTTCCTGGCACTGTTTCTCGATAAACCAGTACTTTGTACACCCTGACATGTCATTCTTGACTGAGTCAAAAGGTAAAATTTATTTATTATTTATATAGCACTTTAATGTTTGGTGCCATGACTCGGATTCTGAACTTTGGTATTACTGCAGAGCAGTATGGAATAAATTACAAGGGCCCAGCACAAAAAGTTAATCTGTGAATTCCACACTGTTTTGTATAAAATAGTCAGAGAATCAGATACCTAACTATTCAGTCTGCACAAACATGCTTGACTAGGTGGGGAAAAGTGATTTTTGGGAATTTTTTTTTTTTTATTTAGATAATTTTATTTTAAAGAGTAGAATGAGTGAATAACTCTTTTTGTTGAATGACTGAGTTAGCTTGATAGGTGCATGTAAAGTAATAGTGGGAGGACTCCACAAGAAATAAGAAAATGTTTATTATTGTGTATGCATATACAGCAAAAAGTGAAATTAAGACAAGGAGGTGCCTTGTGTCGAGGGCAGTAACCCCAAGAGAGAAGACTAAAAGTTAAGAAGTACGAGAGATGTTTTATTTTGTTCTGCATATTTTATGTATCATAATTATAGGAAGGAAAGTTGTTAAGTATTTGAATGAATGGTTTCAGCTCATTAAAAATTGCCTTGGTGTACTATTTCCATTCAATGGAACTTATGATAAGGATACATTAGGGAATTTGAAGGGTATTTTGGAAGAAAAGAAAAACAAAATAAGTGAGGAACAATGGGCAGTATTTTATTTTTGTTGTATGGAAGTTCTTAAAAACTACAAGGAATCAGCATTAAAGGTAATGCAGAATACTAATAAAAAGTTGTTACAACAGGTAAAAGAGGTTAGAAAGGCATATTAACCAGTAAAAAGGGATCTCTTTGTCTAGTCTTGGCAGGTTTGGAAGAAACCCACCCCCATATTCACCAGTACAAGTAGCACCTTTGCAAGATTCCACTGCTTCTCAACCCCCTGCATTTTGTTTAACAGTCAATTGGACACCAGGTCAGAGTGGCACTGTTACAGCTCAACCTAGTTTCCCTTGTTCAACCCTCATCTTCAGAACAAGTATCTGCAGTCGGGGAGGTTTCTTCTTTTTTTTCCTCTCATTTTCAACAAGCTTCTACCTCTCTAATAGGAGCACTAGTATTTGACACTCCTATGGCTCGCCACACACGTACACATGATAGGGTATAACAAGAGGCCAATACCTCTGGAGAAGATCTTTTGGCACCATTCAGAGAAATACTGGGGGGCAATAATAGAGAGCTTGTTTATCACCACTGGAAGCCTACTGATTTGCATACTATGTCCCAAAGTTTTCCAAATATTAGAGAAGATCCATTAATATTTAAGAAGGAATTAAAAACTGTAATAGAATGTTACCCTACTTTGACAGATTTAAACCAGCTACTTCAGGTAGTCACTTCAGATGAAATAAGAAAACAGTTGCTTGGAAAGGCTGGGGTAATGTATTTTATTCTCACAGGAATGTACTTATAAACAAAAGGACAGGGTTGTTAAATAAAAGTACAGAAGTATGTTAAGTTAGGACAGACTGGTCTAAGATACAAGCATGTAACAACATAAAGGTGAAGCTCCTGCAGATTATTTGAGATGCCTTAAAGTAGTGCTTGCTTGAAATTCATGAATACCAGATTCAGAAGTACTAGTTAAGCCAGCTATTGGAGCTGCTTTAGTGCAGGGTCTGCAAGCCCTTGAATAGTATCAAATAAAGAAAGTGCTTATAGACTGACAGGGAAAGGACTTGTAATCCTTACTACATGCTACAAATCACTGTACTATGTATCAGGAAAAACAGAGAAAGGATACTTACCAGTTTGTGCAAGATTTGAGGGCTGTAAACAATGCAGTATTACCAACATTTCCTGTGGTTCCAAATCCAGCAACAATATTGAGTTGCATACCACCTACAGCAAAATATTTTTTGAGTTAGAGCTATGTTCAGCATTCTTTTCTATACTTATCCACTCTAAAAGTCAGTTTTTGTTTGCCTTTACCTATAAGGGACAGCAGTATACATGGATACAGTTACCACAGGGATATACCAAATCTGGCATTTGGAAGATGTGATATTTACAGGTGGGTCTGTGTTAGTGCAATACATAAATGATTTACTAATAGCATCTGATTCTTTTTAGCAGTGTCAGCAGGATACAGTTCACATTTAACTATCCTTGCTGAAAAAGAACATAAGGTGTCCAGAGAAAGTTACAGCTATGGTAATCTCAGGTACATTATCTTGATAATCTGATATCTCAGGGTAGCAGGCACCTGCTATCATTTCATATTGAGGCAATAACTAAAGCCCCACGACCAACTACTCAGCATCAGCTTAGATCTTTCTTAGGTATGACAGGATATTGAAGACAGAGGATATCTAACTTTGCAGAAATTCCTAATCCTTTGACAACTCTTTTATAACAGGATACACCAGAACCCCTCCCTTGGAATAGTGAGGTGGAAAATACATTTCAAAATGTAGAGCAATCTTTAGCTACTGTCCAAGCCTTAGGTTTATCAGATTATGGAAAGGCTTTCATTTTATTTTGTCACAAAAAAATGGGTTTGCTCAGGGAGTGCTTTCACAAAAACATGGGAACAGCTATCGTCCATTAGCTTATTATAGTACAGCACTTGATTGTGTTGCAAAGGGATTTCCACCATGCTTCAGGGCGGTGGCTGCTGCTGCTGCTGCCATTCTAATCTACTTTACACAGTCCCTGGTGCTCGGGCATGATCTTACAGTAGCCTTCCCTCATTCTGTATCATCTTTCTTACTTAAAATGAAAACTCAACCCCTCTCAACTGCACAACTAACTAAATATGAACTTACACTTCTTTTTGATTCAACTATTTCTCTCAGACACTGTCCTGTTTTAAATCCTGCATCTTTGTTTCCTACTGCTGAGGATGGTGAAGATAATTGTGCGTGTGACTAATTATCTTCTTTCTCCTAGGGATGACTTAAAGGACAATCCTATACCCAGTGCTGAACTATATCTATTTGTGGATGGTTCCTGTGGAAAAGAATGAAATGGAAATTTGGTAGGAGGAATATCTGTCTGCACCAGTAATGATGTTTTGCTTCAGAGAGTGTATATTCCATCCAGGGAGCGGAGTCAATGGCTGTACAAAAGCTTGTGAATTAGCAAAGGGTAAAACTATGAACATTTTTTTTTCCGATAACAAATATGCCTTTGACATTATACTTGATTCTGGGCAACTTTGGAAACAGAGGGGGGGTTTTAAACTCAGCAGGAACTCAGATTAAAAATTCTTTCTATGTTAATGTATTTTTAGATGCTCTTTTATTACTTAAAGAATTAGTGGTAGTTAAATATAGTGCCCCTCAAAAGGGTGTAGATACTGTTTCAAAGGGAAATAATTTGGCAGTTTAACTTGCTAAGCAAGTTATAGAAGGACTTTGTGCAAAATTGCATGTGATGTTATTGCAAGAATCCAACAGTGCTGATGTGTCTGATTTTAAGACAGTATCGGCTTTCTAAGCTGAAGCATCACAGAGAGAAGTTCAGAGGTGGCTTAAAGATGGATGCAGTAAATCCACTGATGGGTAATGATGATATCAGAATGTCCAACGGGTGGTGCCTGCCTCCTTGCTACCTTACCTCGTAAGGGCATATCATTTACCAGCCCATGCAGGTAAGACAGCATTATTTAATCAAATTACCCAAAGCTGGGATGTCCCTCATGTCTCCACTTTGACACTTCAGTATGCTAATGATTGTGCCGTATGTTTAAAGTACAATGTTAGCAAAAATGCAAATGCTGTCATCACCTCAGGGCCCTTTTGTTAATGTGCAATTAAACTTTGTCCAAATGCCAAAGTTCCATAATTAAAAATTCATTCTTGTCATAATGTATATATTTTATTGCATGGGTAGAAGCTTACCCATGCCATAGGGCAGATTCAGTGATAGTTATTAAGAAAGTTATTTTTAAATTTATTCCTAGGTTTGGTGTACCGTGTACTATGTAAATTTTTTAATACTAAGTTGAGTCTTCGCTGTCCCAGCCATCCACAGTCATCTGGATTAGTAGAAATGGTCAATAGGACCCTTAAGACTAAGATTGCCAAGATCTGTGCTGAGCCAAGTCTTAAATGGTTAGAGGCACTCCCCTTATCATTACTGAGTATGAGGACTACATTAAAAACTACAAGGAGATTAAGTCCCTATAAGATATTAGTGGGAAGACCCATGACCCTTCCAGCCACTCCCCCTTGTCAAATGAAACATTGACTCTAACCCATGATGTTATTTTGTATTACTGTAAAAAAACTTATTTATTTCTTGCAGCAATAGCACAGAACTGTACAAAAAGCTCTTCTTCAACATCCTGACCAGCCCTGTCACCAACTGTGGCCCAGTGATTGGGTTTATGCTAAAACTTTCCAAAAAAAAAGAACTGTTTGAGTCCAAAGTGGCAAAATCCCTTCCCTGATTCCACTAATTACACATACCAGTATTAGTTGCATAAGTCTACCAACTTGGATTCATTGCATTGTAAAAACACTTGTCATATGGAAGCCCCAGGCAAATCATCTTTTTTTTTCAAAAAACTTTTTATTGAATTATTAATATATGCATATTTACAATACAACAAGAACACAATAACCAAAATGAACATTGGATATAAGAGCATGGGAGTTCAAGTATAAATGCAAGACTATAACAATGTAAATGCAAGAACTCCAAGCAGGACAACTATAACATAACTATATACAAAGTATTAATATGTTAAACCAGAGGCAACAAAGTATATAAGCCTGTATAAAAAGGAGTATGCATGTAAATGTAAGTGAGAGAGAGCTAGGTTAATAAAACTATAAAAAAAAAAAAAATGACAGAGATTATTAAACACTATCCAAGATGTGTAATACCTTTTCTAAGACTTTATTGTTAAGAGCTAACTTCTTTGGACTCTTCACCAGTAATTTCTGAGCTGAAATATAAGAGTAGGCTGAGGTTCTAAAGTTATTCCAATTTAGTTTGGTGCGGTCTAACCAATTTTTAGTAATATAAAACTTAATGAGTGAACAAATGTAAACTAACACATGTGTATCAAATTTTGATAGATGAATAATAGGAATATGAAGAATCGCTAATTCCCAGGATAGTGTGGATTTTTGGTATCCCATTTTTTGTAATCTGACTTTAAGGGAGGTCCAAAGTTTATGTGAGTGCTAACAGGACCACAAAATATGTAAGAGATCAGCATTAAAAGAAGAACAGCAAGAACATGAGGAGGGAAATCTGGAGTCAAACTTGTTAAGTTTGGAAGGAGTATGATAAGCATTATTAAATATCATTAACTGGGTATAAAAAAGCTTCTTGAATGGGGAATAGTCTAAAGTATCCTTGATGGCTGAAAGTTTCTGAGTTAAAGACAAATGGACATTCTGTTTATCCCAATAATCAGAAAATAAACAAGTATTATTATGTATTATCTGATTAACCAGATTATAAGATTTACATAACATCTTCTGTGGTAATGTTAGAGCTTGTATAACAGTGGTAAGATTTGTAAAATCATTTATACTTACTTTAATGTGAGCAAATTTCACAATGATGCTATCTCTCAACTGACGTAGTATAGTAATGTAATTAATATTTGCTTTCAGCTTTATGCGTAGGTTAGTGAGAGATAAATCGTTATATTGTAGCAAGTCCCACACAGTGAAACTCTGAATAAGTGGAAATCTAGAAAGATTAAAAGGTACATTATTAAACTAGATATTAGGATTTAAGTGTAAAGGTTGTGTTAGTTGAAAAATGCTATCTAGATTAATGAGTTTTATTAATTCTTGAAAATAATTGATCTTTTGTTTTAAGGGTTTGGAAATTTTCAGAATGTTAGCAGCTTCCTTAGAAAGGAAAGGAAGAGCAATTGGGTTAATATTTTTACTTGAAATGTATTGATGCCATAATTTGGTCCAAATGGGGTACTGCCTATACCTATCAGTTTTCAAGTTCACAATGGTGAGTAGTTTGTTAGCCGAAATAATTAAATAATACATGTAAAAGTTTGGAAGACCTAGGCCTCCTTTATTTTTAGGACATGTTAATTTAAGATATGATATTCTGACTGACTTAGGAGACCAGATAAATCTAGCTAATTCCTTATTGACTTTTGTAAAGAAAGATTTAGGAATAATCTGGTCTATGGCATTAAATTGAAATAGGAGTCTAGGGAGTATATTCATTTTGACTATCGCTGCTTTGGATAAGAGTGATATATTAAGTAATTCCCATCTATGTAAATCTAAAACTATTAATGACCATACTCTGTGAATATTATTTTGAAATGTAGAAAGACCATTATGCTCAATTTGAGTACCTAGGTATTTAATTGCATAGGTGAAAGAAAAAGGGGAATCTGAAAATATGTGAAGTTTATGGGCAGATGGATTTATAGGAAAGATGAAAGTTTTATGAGAGTTCACCTGATAATCAGAGGCCTGTGAAAATTTATTAATAATATTGATTATTTTCACAAGGTCTGTACTAGGTGTTTGGAGGTATATCACAAAGTCATCCGCAAATGCAGAAAAGGGCACCTCAGTATTTAAAATTTTGGGAATCTTGTGAAAAGTGTTTTGTGTTATATATAATAACATTGGCTCTAAGTATAGATTAAAAAGAAAAGGAAATAATGGGCATCCCTGTCTCGTACCATTAGTGATTTTTATAATATTAGAGGCATTTCTATTGATATGAAGAAAGGTGAAAGAATCCTTATATAGAACTTTAATAAAATCAATAAAAGTATTAGGTATTTTAAAGCAAGACATAGTACGAAAAAGAAAGTCCCAATTTACTCTGTCAAAAGCTTTCGAAGCGTCAAGGATCAGTGCATATATAGGATTTCTATCTTTTTTTGCAAAGTGTATAAAGGCATCTAGAGATAAAGTATTGTCCCATACAAGCCTGTGGGACATAAAGCCTGATTGATCTGGGGAAATTAATGATGTTAGAACTTTTTTCAATCTCTCAGCTAATAATGAGGCTAAAATTTTAATGTCAATATTAATTAAGGAGATAGGTCTATAATTATTAGGATCTGTTTTGTCTTTATTATTTTTTAGAATTAATATGGTTTTTGAGACATTCCAGTGTAAATCTGATATAGCATTTATTTTTATGTAGTTAAAAACTTTAAGAAGAAAAGGTACAAGAATTGACTTGAGAGTCTTATAAAATTCTGGTGTAAATCCATCCGGACCTGGGGATTTATTAGTTTTAATCTTGTCAATGGCTTCTGAAATTTCTTGAGATCCCAAAGGGGCCGATAGTGTTTTCCTTTGTTGATCATTCAGTAGTGGGAATTTAATGGAAGATATAAAACTTTCAATATGATGTGTAGTCATAGGGTCAGGCTCTTTAGAGTATACATCTGAAAACAAGGTAGTGAAAAGATGCATAATTTCTAAGTCTGTATTATATATCTTGTTGTTATAGTGTATGGGTGCTATTCTAGGTAAGGACTGATTATTTTTAATTATTCTGGCGAGAACTTTAGAGGGGACTTGAGCCCATTCAGAATAAGTAGCTAAGAGCCTTTGTTCTATTATAGAGATTATGTTGGTGTAGTAGTAAAAGTTCTTTTTGGAATTCACAAATTTGTAGATATATAGAAGAATCAGGATTCAATCTGTGCTGGTTTTCTAAAGTTTGGATTTTTAGTTTTAACGAGGATTCTTTATTTCTACACTGTTTTTTTAAGATAAGAAGCCTTGCTAATTAACTCTCCTCTAAGGTTTGCCTTACAAGCAGCCCATTGAACATCATATGGAATGTCTGATGTATCAAGATTGGAAAACATTTCTTGTATAATCTCAGTAATTATAACATGGATATTCTTATTCAAGAGAAGGTTGTTGTTAAGTGTCCATCTATTTTGTGTATATATGCGTGGCCTCGTTATATCAAAGCTAATCTTAAGTGATATCCTTGAATGATCAGATAAAAATCTAGGCTCCATGAAGTATTCAATTTTTTGATGTATAAGAAAAACAGAAACAAGAAAAAAATCTAGTCTTGACCATGCATTATAACATTTAGAATAATATGTATATCTATCTTTCCTGTCAGTATGTACATTGAGGGTAATGGGATCTATAAGGTTGAGGTCTAACATTAATTCTTCTAGGGCAGTAGATGCTTGGTGATTATATGAAATTGATCTACTAGTACGATCAATATCAGGATTAATAACGACATTCCAATCCCCACCCATAATAATATAATGATCCTTGAAAGATGAAAGAATATTACATATCTGAATAAAGAAAATATGTTGGTGGTCACAAGGACTATATAAATTAAAAAACAAGAGTGGTTTATCAATGTTAGAAAAATAAGAAGAGAAATAACACCATCTACCATCTGCGTCATAATTTATGTTTGTAATATTACCTAGGAAACTGTTTTTGACTAAAATTGCCACACCTCTTGAATTAGAGCAATCCCCGGCTGCAATTATCATTTTAACCCATTTCTTATTGTTTTCTTTTTTCCAGTCATCTCTATGCATGTGTGTTTCCTGCAGAAAACAAATACTGGCCTGAGATTTGAACACTAAATGAAACAGTAGTGATCTCTTAGTTTTGTTCTGTAACCCTCTGACATTCCAAGAATCCATATATAAAGACATTACATTAGTTGCTTTAAGTCTATGTATCTACTTAAGTGTTTACTCAGTAAAATCTTAAATACTTTACTTAGTAAAATCCTGAAAAAAATAGAAAATATTGAACCTAGTCTCACTGTATAAATTATATTGAATGTTACTGCCTCTTAAAAGTTCCAAAATCAAAACCAGTTCCCTCCATACTAACCCCTTGCCTACCCACCCATCAACAACAAAAGAAGGAACATATGAATCATCACAAATAATAAAGTTAACTTTGGTTAACATAATAGATATCATAACTGAAATAGTTCTATAAAGAGTCCTGAAAAGGACTATTATACCTTAAACATAACTATACATATATACAAAAACATGGAAAACAAAATGTCCGTCATCGTAAAACCTCACCACACCAACTCTCCTTCTCACTGTAGTGTTTAAAATAAATTTAAATGTATTGACAAGTTTGTGGTATCCACTAGATGTAATGTGTATATGATATGTGTTGATAGGGATATGAACCTATTTGTGACTCTGGGATATTAGACTCAACTTTTATTAGTACCAATTAATCACCTGTTTATGTAGCTGTCATACTACATATATAAATATAAATGACGATTGTTTATATGACTTAAGAAGTGTTTAAGAAAGACAATTCTACACACAATCTTATTATTCCCTAAATATCGTACTTCATTCGTTTACAAGCTTCACAAATTCTTGCATTCATTTTCCAATTATCCATGTAATCTAATGCAGAAATGCAGGGCAACTAGAAGTCATCCTAGCACTCATTGGGTGCAAGATGGAGAAAATCAAATCAGGATAAGATGCTAATCCATCACATGGTTCACATATGTACTTGTGTACTTGCAGGCAACATGATGAATTTCCAGTTCACCTACAACAGTATTTTAGGACTGGAAAGGAAACTATGGTATCCAATCACCCCCCACATACACATATGCAGGGAGGACATGAGGATTTTGTTGAGACTCAAAGTGGAGAATAAAGTGCTGTGAGATAGTGAAGCTATCTGTTTTGATACTGTACATACTGTACAAACACATACCTCACAACTAACATTGAAAGTTATTCCTGCGACACTGTTTTTGCATAAACAGACACAAACTATGCAATATTCTACTAAGTATAATTGAACAAAGTTAATGTAGCTGATGAAAGTCAAATTAAAAGCAACATTCTAACATAGAGAAAAGAAAAAAAGCAATGTATAAATGGAATATAAATGGTTCTTAGCAACTTTTCTCTTTTGAAAGCTAAACCTTGAGTGTGTCTTAATGTTTGTGTTAGGCACGACAGGCACGTCAAACCGAAGGTTTACCGGAATATAGAAAAAAGTGCTATGCATGACTGAAGAGGCAACGTCATCTCTATGGGTCTCAGCGACGATCACAGAAGAAACCAATTGTGGCATTCCAATATACAAAACGAAACTAAAGGGTAAGCAGGATTACAATACAGAGAAAAGTCTCATCCAGCTACCATGTAAGTCGAAGACAATAAGCTATATACGTAGCTACAGCCTATGTTAGGTGAGCGTGCCTTCATAAAGATAGATCGATGTGATACAGTCACTACAATTGTCGTCTAACAAAAGTTCCTATTGGCATAAAGCACTAGTTTTGAATGTAGAATGGATGCGAAACCTGAAAGATAGCTAGCCAAGATTGTCATCTCAACACAGTTTAGTACTTCACAATTCAGTGTAAAAGCGGCATAACAAATGCACAACATATGAATAAAACTAGATTAGCACAATGACTTATAAGCCACCAGAGATTGGCCAGTTCTTGCTAAGCTTCTCATGTTGTGGTGGGCACTACTTTAAAAAGCTTTAGAAAAGTGTCTTGCGCTTCTTGCACAGTATTCACTGACTGTCTCTTGTCTTTATAAGTAAATGTTAATGCATTTGGGTATCGCATCTGAAATTTTATACCACGTTTGATTAGGTCAGCACAGTAAGGAGACAGCTTTTGTCTGTTTAACTTAATTTGATGAGGTAAATCCTGTGAGAAAGTGAGTTTGTGATTATTCCATACAAACTGTCTGCATTTACGAGCTGTAACCAAAATCTTCTGGGCATCTTGAAAGTTCAAAATCTTGGTGTAGATCAGTCGGGGTACAGTGGTTACTTGACGAGAACGTATGGCTCTGTGTGCTCTTTCTACTACTAGGTTTTCAGAGTCGCTGTCTAAAGTGAGAAGTGCTGAAAAAATCTGTTTTGTGATTTTAAGTAAATCTTGGTTATCATATGATTCTGGCAAACCTCTTATTAATATATTGTTGTGACGGCTTCTCGCTTCCAAGTCCAGGAGTTTATCTTGTATTTCAGTAAGCAGTGAATCTTTAGCACACAAGTCTTTATTTATTGAATCTATTTGGATTTCCATAGTATGATTTTTACCTTCAAGTGTGTCCATCCTATCTGTTATTTGTTTTAATGTTTTGCCAAAGTCTGTAAGCTGAGTAGAAAAACCTTGTATGGCTGAATGAATTGGTTGTAAAGCCATTTTTAAGTCTTCCATATGGAAATTTGAGTCAGTGTTTTCTTTAGCATTTGTTTTTGGAGTGTCACCTACTTGTTTATTGGTTCTGAGTCGTTTAGAACTTGTATCTTCCTCCGGAGATGATAATGATAATGAAGAGAATTTGGCCTTGGTAGTTTGTGTTTCCATGGTGTCAGAGTTACCAGCCATGCCTTAGATGAGAGTACTCCAGTAGGATCCAGTCAAAGCTACAAACCCCTTGGATGCACGTGGCCCAGGCTACACAGGCTGTGAGAAGTTTAATTTTTTCCACAAAAGAGATTTGACTGGATTTTTTGATAGAAGAATGATCTTTTCTTAATAACCAGATACACAATTATTTACTAGACCAAATCCTGTGAGAACACCACACTGAAAGTTGTTTAAATTGTCAGATTTTAGCTGATTTGTGAGGAGCTTCGTGTGAAAGGTGTCAACTAGACGACCACCATCTTGGAATCCCCAGGCAAATCATCTTTATCAGAGAAGGAAGATCAAAAGAAACAGTTCGAGCCATCTCCCCAGTGAAGGATTAAAAAAAAAAATCAGATGGCAGTCCATGATGAATCCAGTGACAACAGGTACTTCTGTCTTGTTTTTATTGCTGTTTCTTCATACAAACTGGTCAAGAAAGGATAGTTTCCTGTTGGTTCTTCAACAATATGCTGTGGACTTAAATGTGACATACTGCTGGGTGTATTTGCATATACCTCATCATTCTAAGGCAGATATTCCCATGATTTCAATCTCTGTATCACAAGTGATATTTCAAAAGGAACTTAGTAATACTAACAACTTGGCATAATGTAACTGACTTTTCAAAGGTCGTATCCCTCCAGCTTGCAACAACAAATCGAGGACACACATGTCATGCCAGAAATGAAACTGCACCAGTGGAAAACAGCAAATTCAATGACACTAGACGTGAAAGTGTGTTGAATTCTTTACACCTAAAAAGCTATGACTGGGGGCGTGAAATGGGCATAACAGAGAATCATTACTAAATTTGTGGTGACTTTGCCTAACCCTGGTTGCATACAAACTGGTCTGGATGTTGTTTTGTGGGCTATATTACTCCTGCTATCAACATTTTGAAAACACTCCAGCAGGCAGACTGAGAAATAAATGGGCAATTCACTGCAAAGAAGTATTTTCAGTTTTTTTCAGTGCAAACGACAATGCTCAAAATTCCCATACTTGCTCAAATTCTTCAGGAGGTAGCAAACCACATTTCACACCACATCAGGATGGCAAATTGAGAAATGACTGAAATTCAGACTGTGGTACTACAAAACCAGCTAGCACTCGCCATAATGTTAGCTTCTAAGGGGGGGGGGGGTCATGTGCACTCATAGGAAATCATTGTTACTATACCAGTGACTATCATGGTGAACAAGAAAGGTTGGCCAATTTCATGGAGCAAAGGGCCAACAGTACAGCTATAAACAGTGGACACATTTTGGATGGTTGGGTAGTGCATTTGGTAACTTAGAAACCAGTATATTTCAAGGTATCATCACAATAACTGGTATTATTCTTTTAATTGTTTTAATATTTATTATTATTTTTTATTCTAAAGGCTGTAATTACAAAATGCTTAATCTCACCTGCACATGCAATGCCACTTATAAAAGTATCTATTGATGAACAAATCACTGTAGATGACGAATATTATGATGCTGAAGCATATTTTATCAAATTAAGAAAAATTAAAATAGAATTGTAGGTGACAGGTATAGTGTCAAAGGGAGGAGACTGTTAATAGAAAAATATTATGTCTCATGTTTATTATTCACAAAATGCATATTAACTTGTAGTTTCTTCACAAATGAATCAAATAAAATGTTTGTAATATGTTTATGTCAAGGGAAAACTGAAAAATATTTATTTTTTATTTTTTATTTATTTATTTAAAAATAATAATTTATAAAAAATAAATAAAATAAATAAAATGTTATATTATGCTGCAAAGTCTAGTTTCAGAAAGTTAATGAATTGTGCCAGGTATCTGTGGAAGCCAGATTAATTAACAGTACACTCTGGCCTTCGCAGGCTGGGGGATATGTCTTTGCAAGGATGTCTGTAAGACAGTGTGTACTGGTACTGAATATTACAAGGTTAAAAGATAAATTCTTAGAACAGGTGGGCTATATTTTACAATGCATATTTGTGTCGTGTTCATGTGAAGTTCTGAGCAAGGATCACTAGTACCTAATTATAAAAAAATTAAATTATTTGTTAAAAGCAAAGTAACGTCAGAGTTCTGCATGGATGAACTTTATAAGAAAAGATATAAATGCAAACATTTTTCTTGTTCTTTGACTGATTTGAAAATCTTGGCAGGCAGTCTCCCAGCACTGTTTATGGAATAAACCAGTACTTTGCACATCCGGAAGTGTCATTCTTGACTGATTCAAAAGGTAAATTTTTTTTATTATCTGTATTGTACTTTAACAACTACAAAGGTACTGCAGGAATTTTAATACCACAGTTTTAGAGTCACATACAAAATGATTTGTGTGCTGGGGGAGAAGAAGCTTAAAGATGGAACATTGCTGAACTGTACTTTGGAAGAATTTTGGGGGAAGAGTATTTCAGAAATCTGAACAAATTGTGTGGCTTTTGCAAATACTTCTTATATCCATATGTATTTTCTTAAGGCATTCTGGTTTCCTCCATTTTGCCAAAACATGCATCTTAGTAGATACAACAAATTATCCCTACATTTAATATTTTCTGTTGCCCTTGTGGCCTGGCTATGGAGGAAATGATCTGCAGCAATTAGTCCACTTACCCAACTAAGCAAATAAACAAATAAAAGTAAACTTTCAAAAGTACGTTTTAGCGATGTTGTGCCATTTCTATGGAGAGGCTGAAGAACAGTGTTATTATTATTATTAGTAGCAGTAGCAGTAGTATTAGTAGAAGCAGTAGTAGAAGTAACAGTAGTAGTAACAGCAGCAACAGTAGTAGTAGTAGCAGCAGTAATAGTTGTAGTAGCAGCAGCATTAGTAGTATTAGTAGTAGCAGTAGCAGTGGTAGGAGTAGTGGTAGAAGTAGCAGTGGTAGTAACAGCAGCACTAGTAGTAGAAGTGGTAGTAGCAGCAGAAGTATTAGTAACAGTAGTAGTACAGCAGCAGTAGTAGGAGTAGGGGTAGTAGTAGCAGCAGTAGTAGCAGAAGTAGTAGCAGCAGCAGTAGTAGTGGCAGTGGTAGTAGTAGCAGTAGTAGTAGAAGCAGTAGTAGTACAAAAGCAGTAACAGTAGCAGTGGTAGTAGTAAAACTAGTAGCAGCAGCAGTAGTAGTAGTGGCAGTGGTAGTAGGAGCAGAAGTAGTGAAAACAGTAGTAATAGTAGCAGTAGCAGCAGCAGCAGCAGTAATAGTAGTAGTAGTAGCAGCAAAGGTAGTGGTAGTAGTAGTAGTGGTAGCAGCACAGTAATAGTAGTGACAGTGGTAGTAGTAGCAGACTTGGTAGTAGCAGCCACAGAAGCAGTAGTGGTGGTAGTAGTATTAGTAGTAGTATTGTTTTGTTGAGCATTTTTCAAGAAGTTCAATGGCTTTCTGTGTTTTTGGAAACACAACTGTAACAAAGTATGAGAATTGACTAGACAAGGGACTTTAGAGCAGGTAAGGAGGTGAATGGGACCCCATAAAGGAAGAAAAGGGTAATATGAGATAAGAATGTATAATGGTGTTTAGAAAATGTTCGTGTTGTCCTCTCCAGTCTCCAAATAACCATCAAGTCCATCCTCACTGACTCATTTATCTCGCATTTGCTGGCATATGAGGACATTGGGCATGGGATGCGAGAGTTTAGGACTGGATTAGGCTGAAGATTTTACTAGATTTCTATTTTCAGATGAAGTTACTTTTCTGAGTAGCATGGTCTGCTTGTTGTTGTTGTCTGTAGTTTCTTCCACAGAAGGTGATAAGTACAAAGTGCTTAATGTACCAAGGCAGACTGACAGTTTTATTTCTATTTTAACATATTTTTGAAAAATATATAAGTTAATAAATACAGGTGTTATTTTGCTTTTCATTTCCTGAAATTTCATACTCCTGACACCTAATGTTAAATGATCTTAAATCCAGGAGACCACCAGGTTGAAGGGGGTTGGGGTAGGGGTGCTAGGTAAGGGGTCAGTTTGGAGGGCCCACCAGAATGATCCAAATTGGGTCCATCAATTTCTAAGTCTGACTTTTCAATGGTATTATCTATTCTGGAGCACTGGACATGTACAGTTAGAATGGGGATCTTTAGTATAACACTAAAAATTAAACCCTACACTTTGACACACAATCAACTTGTTCGGGGGCAGTACACCACTCTGAGTAACATTAACAACAAGACTGAACCATGAGGAATTCCACAAAGCTAGAAATGGTGAAAATGCAAAAATTGTGATCAATGCCTGATCAATGGGACTGGAACAAGTAGAGAATAACATCTGTGAGTATACAATGCTCTCTGAAGTAATAAATGTTCCAGAGCATCTGAGGCTAAGGGTAGGTCAAGCTGATGGGAAACAACAAATGTCTATTAGCTTAGATACAAGGGTTTAAGTTACACTGTGACCAGAGCTATTTCAGTGCCATTCCTGGCTCTGCATCCACAGAGGAGCAGCAAGAGCTTACCTAGGATTATGAGGTGAACTCTGACCACATCTCCATCACTGTATGAAAAAGCATACCTATAAATGACAAACTAAAGCTAAGTCAATAGCTGCAGAAGACAATCAGTGGTATGAATCACGCTTGGTCCATGTTTCACCATCAGAAAGGTAAGACAGTTTGGTATAACATTAGTGCACACTAATGTGTGGAATGAGTTTGAGATACAGTAGGCAAAATATATATTTATAGGACTTTGCACAATATTTGTGAATCCACCTGCCATTTTTTCTAAGGTAAGTAAATGAGCTAACAAATTACAGCCAACAACATATAAGGTATAAACTCCAGAATCCATTGAACAAAAATGCAATTTTATTGAAATAATGCAATCATTTTCATCAAGTTAGCTCAGGTCCTGTGAAACATAGCATTACAATAGATAGAACAACTGATTTTTCCAGTTACTAGTTCTTACGACTACACTTGGCAGTTTATTACGTGCTACCTTACAGCAAGGTATACAGCTGGACATCTAATTTGATTGTGGATTTCCATGTCAAATCACTAATGTTAGCCTAATGTCAGTCTATTAGAAACTTGATTAACAAGTGAAGGAAGTATGATGCAAATAATAATGAAGCCAAAAATAAACAAAATTGCATATATCACATTTAACAGTTCAAAATTTAAAGAGAAGCAAATCACCCAAAAATTAAACTGCTACTGTACTCAACAACTCTAAATGAGCATTTTCAAAAATAAAGGAGTAAATTGCACTCATTTGCAGTTCTATTGCTTCTTTCAACTCAGAAGCATTTGGGGAAAAAAATGTTCAATCACCCATGCAACTTTAAAGGACATCCTCAACAAATCTATTAAATACCCCACACACCACCATGGAGAAGTAAGCACCTGACAACCTAAGAGTCTAAGGGCCATGCTCCTGGACACTTCACTAACTTAACATAGTTGAACTCAAGTGTTATTTATTAACTGGGCTCAGTCAGTTTCAATTTCAGTTATACTGCCTTTTCCTAGATCTGACCAGGCTGCGACTCCTGCTGTAAATCTTTCTTCAGGCTGTCTTCTTCTTCCTCATGTTTTTCTTTGGCACTTCGGTAGAACAGGAAAAGGAAAGATTACTTCCTAAATGCAGCCATTTTATCTTGTCTAGTCACTTGCACTTTGCTCCCCCTGGTTTCCTAGGCTCCAGTTCCAGATTTGCTAGCACAGCTTCCCAAATACACACACACACACACATGCGCGTGCAAGTGGACGTGCACGCGCGCACACACAGACACACCGATTGCTAAGATTTTAATGTAATGCTTTTGTATTTGGGAAATCAGACTTCACTAGCTCATACTATATAAAGGTACATCCCTTAAAACAGATGTAGAGTTTAGAGATCAGGGCACATTTGTTGAAAATCAGTTATGATTAGAAAATCTTTCTAGCTAGCACAGTAATTTACTGAGGGCAGTATCTCCAAGTCCAAGGAAACTGTACTTCCCTTCCGAGGTCTAGATACAGTACCCCTTCAGCAGGTATCTATCCAAACATCTTGTCCAACTAGAGAGACCGCAGAGACTCCTAACTAAGAAACTCATGGACTAAGTTCCCAAAGCTAGCTAGGCAAACAAAAAGCCAGATCATTTCACTCCATTTTTAGAGGCCATTCTTTGATGATCATTGCCTGATCTTCCATTTTGTAAAATAAACCACTCTTCTGGAGCTTCCCAATCTCCATAAAACAGTGGCATTATGAATACTTTCATTATTGCATAAAGAGGACCCGCTGGCATGATAGACATTTTATTTAATGTATCTCCATTCTTTGGAATAGACTTCCTCAGCACATCACACAAAGTAACACTGTAGCTACATTTAAATACACAGTTAGTGAGTGGATGGGAAGTTACAAATTCACCCCAGTGTATGTGGTATAGCTCCTCTGGATAGGTGTGGCTAATGCATTACAGTTATTTTGTGTGATCTGGGTAATGTCTCAGTTATAATCTAGAACACAAGCCTAGTCATAAACTAAGAACTGTCGTCATCTTGGATAACACACAAATAAATCCTAATAGTTTTGGCAAATGCGCATCACCACTTTTTACTGAAGATATGGCAGTGTGGGTTCTTCACCAACTGTTTGTCTAATGCCATGCCAATTAACTTGCTTTCTGCCAAGTTAATTTTCTACTTACTTTTGGCCTTGAGACCAATGTGTCGCTAATAGGACAACAATGAGACAATTTTAATGTAATTTCTGAAGCTTCATCTTATAGACTTTAGAGCAACATTCATTGTCAAAGTGTGAATTATGCACCAAAACCAAGAAGACATAGCTAGGTAGGTTCACAGAGAAGTATAGGACTACAAACAAAATGCTAAATCGTACAGAAAAAGGGGTACACAAATGACTGTATAATGCAATGCAAATGAAGAAGTGCAATCTAATGAGTGCATAATGACATGCAAATGATGATCTGAGAATGGAAGTCACAATTCATAGTCAATGGGTGCACAATGGCACAGCACCTTGCTTGTAAAGGCATATTAAAAGTTGCAGCATTTAAACAACAAAAATTCTAGGAGCAGAGACGGCTATTTAATAATAATGTTTAACTGTCAGTGCTAGCATTCACCCAGGGGCTCAACATGGGTGTACATACCAAAAGAAAATCTAATGCCAAAGAGTGACATAACATCAGCTGACAGACCAGAAGTTACTTGAGCAAGTAAGTTGAAACTGAAGGAATGTGTGCATTTCCTATACCTGTGAACACCAGTGTAGGAATAGTTCTTACCAATCTAGCTTTCAGAGACAAACTTGGGATACACTGGATATCTCACAGGCATCAGCCTGTAGAATATTTAAGACAGCCCTTAAGACATTGCTGCCACATGTGGTCAAGCACATTAACTTCCCCAAAATGGCAGGGGAGAGAATTACCACCATGTGTGGCTTTTACAATATTGTCTGCCACCACTAAGCATTAGGAGGTACAGATGTGTCAATGAAGGCTCCACTGGTATCTATGGACAACATTACATCAACTGAAAGAGCTACCATTTCATCACTTGTTAGGTAATGTGTAACACAGAGTCTCATAACCCATATGTCTACATTGCACCCAGGAAGTGCCCACGATTCCCATGTATGGCACTAAAGTCATCTGTTTTGCCACTTTCTTCATGGTGACATCCCAGAGAGCCACCTAGTAGGTAAGTTCAGGCATACCAGTACACCAACATATCAAAAATCTCTGACAGTATGTATCCATGTCTAAAGCTCACACCTTACATCTTGAGGGTTGGCATAATGGTTAAGGTATTTACTTCACATGCAAGAGGTACAGGGTTTGATTCTTACCAAGGGACATTTAGCTAGGCTTAAAATGGCTCACAAGGACAGCAAGCCACGTTCTTCCCATGAACCTATGAACCTCCTACAGTCACCCCCACCATATGTCCCTAATGAGTTACAGGTGATGCAAAATGCACAGAGTAGCTCTGGTTAATGACACCCTTACAGAATCCACAAAACATGGCCAAACAGCAGTACAACTCCATTCAAATCTAAACCAGGAATATCACAGTGAATGCATTTTCCCTGCTGAAATCCCCAGTTTTGCTGCCTAGAATAGGGGAGGCACTCCAGTATGGCCCTGATGCTGCCTGTTAGCTGTTTGTAACATGTTGCTTGCTTCATAATATAACCATCAGGAAGCAGGAAACTCATCCAGAATTTCTGCGATCTTCCACAGGTAGGAGCCATCTTCACCAATGTTACATTATTTCTCAACAAAGACACTGATGAATCACACAAGTGCAAGGATAATATTAGCTCTCATTTGGGACTTGAACCCAAACCCTCCAGTATACCGTACTGGTGTCACTGCTGCTGGCCCAACAAAAGCTTCTGGACAGATAGGTGCTTAGTTTTCCCTTAAAAGCCTTATCCTTTCTGCAAGGAACACCCTACCATGGCAATCAAGGTTGAATCACACACACACACACACACACACACACACACACACACACACACACACACACACACACACACACACACACACATACATACACACACACACATACACACACACACACACACACACACACACACACACACACACACACACACACACAGCTCTCCACTTAGACAAAGACTGTGATAGTGATGGATGTCAACCCATGGCCACAACACACCCTCACAGATGTGCAGAATATACTGCAGTGCACGTGAAGCAGCAGCAGCATCTATTCCACTCCTATGGGCCCCGAGAAGAACAAGTGGTGTTGCAGTGCCTCACAGAACAGTATGATGCATGAAGTGTGTTGTACATGCTATGCTGAGCAATACATGGTCAAGTCACACCATGCATCAGACATCTCCGTTTTTCATATTACAGGAGGATGGGTCATAGCCATCATCATTTATACAGGTGCCTAGGAACACATGGACATTCTGTTGTCTTCACAACAAGGGGGTGGGAGGCTACTGGTCAATAGAGGCAGAGAAGTGAGTCACAAATAGGTAGGTCATTAATGTAATAAATGATTTTCAAAGTTGTCCATGAGGGGCAGCAGCTAGTGGCTTCTGTCATGTTGACTGTAATAATGGCAGGATTTGGGGGAGTTACTATTTGCCCATAGAGTAGGACCCTGTGATGGATAGACATATGTGTGCTAGATGATCCATGGGACACAGAAATGGTAGATCTCATGTATGGAGTGCATGTATGGGTTGCCCCACCCCAGGGTGGATCTGTGGCATGGTTGCCTATGGCATGGATCTGGTATGGTAATAACACCTACCATGGCAGATGATAACTTTTTTCCTGTGATGGTCATCTTATTGCAGCCATTTAGGATTTGCACATGTGCCTGATCACAAATAGTGAGGTACAGGCCACTGCTGGTGGCAGTGACTATGACTTGTATAGAAGTGGCCAAGGATGTCTCATTTTCACTATAGACCCATACAATCCTACCATGTCAATATCCCTGAAGTCCAAGCTTTGGAAGTGGTGGGCAACATGCTTCTGGAGGCCACAAACCATGACAATTATCTCCAGGTCAGTATGTATAGCTGTGGACTGCCTAGATTACTGCTATGCACATCTGTGGATTGATGCCTAGAGGCACCAGCATACCTGGAGCACATTGTGACACTGATCACTGTCTAGGACCATGGGTAGACTGCCATATGGTGGGTATCTGCATGTCAGATGCAGTGCACCTAGGTGATGAGTGTAGGATCATCCAGGAGGGAGACAGACATTGTCAATGTGTACTGGGACTGTGAGGTGATCTGTGTGCTGGCATGATGATGATG